>NW_024503568.1:536440-618157 GCF_017590055.1 Onychostruthus taczanowskii | reverse complement strand
CCCCCCAGCAGCTTTCAGAGAATTCGGGGATAAAACACCTAAAATAAATCCCCAATCCTTCCCTAGTAGCTGCTTTTGCATTTCCCGCATCTCTTCATGCGAGACAAGGACATCGTCCTGCTGCAGCGGGGATCCCCGGCCGCCCCGTTTCCAGCCGCTGTGTGAATGCTCGGCAGAGCCTGGGGGCTGCAGGCACCTTCTCCATCTCACCTATATCCAGGCGATTTCACGGAGATTCATTCTCCCATAAAGGCGTGGAGCTGCTCATCTGCCCGCAGAAACGAATTCTGGACCATTTGCTCTGCAAAAAAATAGGTGGGCTCACCGTCCTAAGGAGCGTCGAGATGTGTCCCTCGGGGGAAAGCAGGACACCTCATCCAGGGGGAGAGAAGTGGCTGTGATTTGGAGCAAAACACCCTGAATTTGAAGGACACGCCTGCGCCCCGTGCCAGGACGGGTGAGATGCGGGCAGGGGCCAGCCCCGCTCCTCGCCGCCGCTCCCGCCGGCACCGCACGGAGCTCTGCGAGAGTTCCCCTCCGGCCCAGCCCGGCAGCCCCGCGGGCGGCTCGGTCCCCTCGGGGGTCCCGCTGCCGACGGGGCGCACTCGCCGGGTGGCGCTGCGAGCCCGCGGCAGCCCCGGCCGCGCCGCCCCCGCTCTCCCGGCCGCGCCAGCGCCTGTGTCCGCGTCGGGGCGGAAAAGGGGCAATGGGGAGGCAGCTAATCGCTCTCGAAAGAAGCAGCCGTGCAGCGAAGGGGAGAAAGTCCAGGCGAGGTGCAGAGCCTTCTGCTCAGCAGCAACCGGGATGTGCGAGTGGCCGGTTTGATTGCCAGCGGAAGGAGAGCTGGTAAGGCGAGGGAGGCGGCTGGAGGTTGCATTGAGTGCACAGGCACACACATGCACATCCCCCTGTCTCAAGGGATGAGGACAGGGCACAACAAAGTATGCTGCCGGCAATAATAATAATAATAATTTTTAAGTATTATTCTCCTAGTCCCCGCAAAGAAATTTGCACGGCTTGACGTGGCCCCAGAAGGAAAAGCTGTTCAAAACAAGCCTCCCGCCCAAGCACCTCTCTTTCCATAACAAGGAATGAGCGCTCACAAGCCTTCTCTCTGCGTCCCCGACACACAGGGCAGCCCCGAGGCTCCAGCCGGGAGCGGGGGCTGCTCCCAGCATCGCCTCCCTGGGGACACCGACTTTGCGCAAGCGTCAGGGCTCCCCGCCTGCTTTTTGCACTTTGCAGGGCAGTATCGCTCAGGCTGAAAAGCAGAATTCTCCGACTGCCAAGATCAAGATTACTCCATAGGAGGTTGGTCCATTATTCAGCTCCTCACCGGGCCTTGCAGGCAATATAAATATGCTTCTCGAAAAATTGTGCCCTTCTCAAGAATACAGGTTCCCAGTTTGTTTCGAAATCCACAAGTGTAAAATGGAATTACCCTGTATTTAAAGTGCCCCACTAAAGCTCCTATCCACTTGCCATTATCCCCTATTTCCCTAATCCCTGTTTTAAAAAAGTAATTCCAAGTGGCAGTTAGAAAACCATAGAACAGGAAACACAGTAAGTGTCCTAAATAGCGCAGTTTTCCTCGATACACACCTTCCTGATGTGTAACAATTTCTCCATATACTTTAGCAAAAGACAGACAGTTCTCTTAAAATGATGCTATAACAACAAGTGAAAATTTGGGTTCTACTTTTGAAAGCAGATTATGCAAAATGTACTCTCCTCCATGAAATTGTTGAGAAATCTTTAAATACATATTTATGAATAAAGAAAAAAATTAAAAGTCTAATGGAGTGAGCTTAGAAAGGGACCCCGATTTATTCTAAGAAACATCAGATTATTCTGATACAGTGAAAGAGATTTGTCCTTTTATCATAAATCTGGCGAGAGCATGAGCAACTGCACACCTAATTTACTCACACCTTTTCCCAGCTCCTTCTTTGCAAAGATAAACCAGAGGTCGCTTCACGGAATGTAGCTGAAATGTGGCAGGTTTTGACAAGTGCATACTTACTTTCAGACACTCGTACTGAAAGATTTGTTGGACTGCACCAAGTATCCTTACTCCATCACCTTTACAACTGTGAACGTGTTGACTGCTGGATTAGCCACCACATCCACAAATAAAGCGTTTGATATTTCAGTTCTTGTTTGCTGCTTTCGCATTCCTAGACTGGAATCGAGGAGAAGTCAACACCTTTTGATTGCTGCTTAATCTCGTCAGGCACAGGGCGAGGGTAGCAGGAAAGGCACTATCAGCAGGCAGAAATGAAGTGGCGTTTTACATCACTTCAGCTCCACACACCTCCCGTCACTGCTCTATTGAAAATTTAAACTGGAAAATGACAATAAAAAGCCGGAATAATGGGTAAAGCAGGACACGAAATTCGATAGACATTGCTACGAGCTTGAAGGGAAGCGACTTAAAAGGTCAGAGAGCAAATGGGAATGGCCACAATCATCTGAAGGCAGTTGGAAGGTAAGTTGATGGACACCGGTTTGACCTGCAGGTCAGCAAACTAGTTTAACTCTACCTTGATCTGCTCAACGCAGAGACAAGTTCCCGGCTCCTATCAAGCAACTCAATGCCCTTATCTGGAAGGGTTTAGTAAAAGTAAATCCACTACAAAAAGGAGCTATTCAGCCTTCAAGTGCTGGGTTTTGCTGGTAAAATAAAGGAAAAATATGTGTGTTCTCACACAGCCTGGATCCAAACTGGCAGCTCCCAAACAGCAGCAGCATATGCTCCTTCCTGGGCAAAGGATGAGTTTTGCTGCTGGCTCTATCCCACTGCCAGACATTCCCGAGATGGAGCAACCAGTGCCATAAAGAAACCAACAAGTTCCTGGACAATAGCATTTTGATAGCGCTCTCTTTTCAGGTGGGTATCGGAGAAGCAATATTAGAAGCTATCCTCTGCTCCATTGCCCTTTTTGCTAGGTGCTCAGACCATTTCATCTTGACCAAAATTTCCAAGTAACATAACCACTGCCTCTCACTCCCACTGAGGAAATCAGGTGTTGCTACACCACCCATGTTACATGGCATTAAAAAACAACAACGGAAAAAAAAAATCAGAGCAAACTGTTGCTTTGTTTCAGTAGCAAACTTTGCAGGTCTCTCCTGGTTGCGTTTGTAATGAAGAATGCAGCTCAGAAAAGGTCAACCAGAGCAACTCTTGTTTCTAATGGTTCTTAACAGTCCCGTCTAATCCCTACACCATGCAGAGGTCCAAAACCTTGAATACATCTGGAGTTGACTGATCTATGCTTTTTTTGCCCTGCAGTTTAATACCTGTTGTTTAAGGTACTACCAACAACCATGTGTTTTACATGTGTGCACAAAAGAAGATTCTGCTATGCAGATTACATGCTCTAGCCCTAATTTTTCTGTGCCCCAACAGTGAGCATCACCTCCCTAGGTAACAGAAGAGGCCAGATTTCCAAACAGACACAACACGACCACCACACACTCCCCCATCCCCCCATCTCCCCAAAGAAGGTGGTAAAAGAAAGTGTTAGGAGTTTGAGGGGTTTGGTTTTGGTTTCGGTTTGGTGCTTTGGGTGTTTTTGCCAAGAAGCTAAGCAAATGCACGATTGTGTTTTTATTGCCGTCCAGGGGGAGCTTGTGGAAAAGACTTAAAGGACACAGCAAGGGCGGCAGCGCTTGACCGGCTGGCTGACAGCACCCCGCAGCCCCTGAAATTGCCCAGATTCCCGGTCCTGTGGGGAAAATGTCCCCGAACAAGAAGGGAGTTTTCACACACAACCGCGAAGTTTCCCAGCCCTGAGACCTGAAGAAGTTAGTGCTCGCCACGGCGATTACGCCCCCAGCCACAACCACCTCACCTCAAAACAAAAGCGAAGGACCACTTTTCCTTTTGTCTTTTAAAGCAATAATGACCCTCAGCGTTTCAATATTAAATCTCCTTTCACAATGGTTCTGCCGTGATGTGAAAAATAATTTCAACGAGGAGGTACATGCAAAGCAGCTTCCCAAACATACTCAGATTTGTGAGAGGCACTGTAAAATTAGTCTGATAAAAACAAACAATTTTCTAAAAAAAGAGTTAATGTCTTTCATTTAGTTTCCTCTGGTGGTGCATTTTAAAAAGCATGAAACAGAACAACTTACCCATCTTAATGCCTCAAAGCTGCTCTTAGTATGTGCTAAAATTTACGTTCGTTGTATGTTCACTTTTTTCTGAAACTCTAGAGAACAACTCATGCCATATTAGTTCAAAGTAAATCATTGACTGTAACGATGGACTTACAAAGAAGAAAAACAACTGGCTGACCTAAGGTAGAATGATTTTCTGGAGTTTATTAATACCATTTAAAATATTACAGATAAAAATCAATTACATTTCATGCATTTAAAATGCAAATCTAAAATGTTCCAGCGAAGGGCTTTTCATTTCAATGTGAAATATCCAAATTATTTCAACATTACAATGAGACAAGTTTAGTTTGCAGCATTGCAAACCGCTAATGTAGTGTCAGGAGTGTTTATTAACATTTATCAATATTATTTTCAGGAAATACACATAGGCCAACGTTAGTTCAGTTTCACTTGGACAGTTTATTTAATACATGGGTTGTGGCAAACCCACTTTATGAAATATAGGAGAACTCTCACCGTAACTATACCTGAACTGCCAGCAAATGCAAATAAGTACATGCTCCATTAAATTAAATGTCATTCAACATTTATCAAATATTGTTTGCTTAATTACAGTTGTATGCCTAGCTAAATTAATATTCAAGCAAAACCTATATCCTGAAGTGTGATTTGATGCACACTTCAAGAAAGGAGTCCAGAAAAAAAAAAAAAAAACCAAAAAAAAAAAAAAACCAGTGAACCAGGACTGCAACAAGAATGTTTTCTCGTGACAGGAAAAGAAATAAAAATTAAAAAGGAAAAAAAAAAAAAAAAAAAAAAAAAAAAAAAAAAGCTCAAGTGTACTTCAATATATTTTCAAATATTTACTGGAAGAAATTTACAAGAAAAATACTATACAAAATCGTCTCCTGGACAACTGCACCTCACACCGATATACTGGTGGAGTTTTATTTAATTGTTAGCTAATCTAGAACGATTTCCCAGTGGTACAAACCTATAGGTTCAGACGCATTTTACAAATATTTAATTTTCCTATTCCCCCCCGGCCTCCCTTTTTTGGCATTGGAAATACATCTTCGCTTGAAACCCACGGTTCTTCTTCATCTGTCTGAAGTTAAAAAAAAATATACGACTTTCAACCTAATTATTTTCAACGTATTTCGCGATTCCTGCTCAAACGAGAATTATACAAATATGCTGGCAAACGCAGTGAAATTCGGACTCGAGGAGGTAAACGATTTGTTAAAATTGGGAGGAAAAAATAAAATAAAGAGGGAAGGGAAATAAGCACACTGCAGCTCCGGGGAGCAGACGTGCTCCGAGCAGGTGCCAGGATGAGAGCAGGTCCGAGTGTCAGCCCGGCGCGGCGGGGCACGGAGCGCGGCTGGCGGCGCTGCCGTCGGAGGCCCCGCCGCGGAGCAGCCCCGGCCGCCTGCCCGCCCCGCCGGGCACCGCGGCTGTACCGGCGCCAGCGGCGGAGGGAGGGAGTACGGGACGGTTTCCAGCAGCAAAGCGAGAGGGGACGTGGGTGTTTTTTCCGCTCTAAAAGCAACACGAGGAGGGGGGGTCTCAAGGCGAAGGGGAAAGGAGGCGGCGGCGGGGCCGCCCCATGGGGGGTCGCGGCTCTCCGCCCTTGCCCAGTCGCTCCCCTGCCCCCGTCGCGGGGGTTGCGCGGCCCGGCCGCACCGCCAGCCCCGTGCGGGGCTCCCGGAGGGCAGCGGAGCGGCCGCGGGGCTGAGCGCTGTTCTTGCGGAGCCGTGCCAGCTACTTACGTGTCCGCGTCCCCGCCGCAGGGCTGCGCGCTCGGGGGGCTGCGCGACCAGGAGGGCGGCGGGACTGGGGGGCGCGACGGCGCCGAGCCTCCGCCTGTCACTCCAGGCCGTTGCGGTGCCCGGGCTCGGGGGGCGGCAGCAGCTCCGGGGAGTGGCAGGGAGGACTGCCGGCTGCGCTGTGCTCGCTGTCGGTGTCGCTGCCCTTCTTGCCGCCGGGACCGGGGCCGCCGCCGGGGCCGCCGCCGCCGGGACCCCCGGAGCCTCCGGGGCCGCTGTGGGTCTTGACGTGCTTGCTGAGGTGGTCGCTGCGCATGAAGCGCTTGTTGCAGACGGGACAGGCGAAGCGCTTCTCGCCCGTGTGAGTCCGCAGGTGCCGCTGCAGCTCGTCGGAGCGGGTGAAGCGCTTGCCGCAGAAGAGCCAGTTGCAGACGAAGGGCCGCTCGCCCGTGTGCCAGCGCAGGTGCGCCTTCAGGTGCGAGGTCTTGCCGTACACCTTGCCGCAGCCGGGGATGTGGCAGCTGTGCAGCCCCTTGCGGCGCAGGCTGGCCCCCGCCGGCCCCAGCCGCTCGGCCTCCTGGCAGTTGGGGCAGTCGCAGGTGGCGCGCCCCGAGTAGCGGCGGGCGGAGGAGCGCGGAGAAGCGGCCAGAGGCGCGGCGGGGCCGCCGCCCAGCATGGAGCCCCCGGCGCCGGCCAGCGGCGAGGGGGCCGAGTCCGGGTAGGAGCCGGGCAGCACCGGCTTAAATCCGTCCATGAGATGCTGCCCGGCGGGGCTGAGGAGGTGCGAGGAGGCGCCGCTGCTGAAGGCCGAGTGGCCCAGGCCCGAATAATCCGAGTTGTAGCCCAGAGGCGAGTGGAGCGAGGTCTGGAGTCCGCCGGGCGCCGGGTGCAGCGAGCCGGGCAGCGCGGCCGCACCGTTGGGGCTCTGCACGTCGATCCAGCCGGCGCCCACGTCCCACCAGCTGGAGGCGCCCGCTGAGCCAACCTCGCCGGCGCCGAGCCCCGGGTGCGAGGGCTTGAACCAGGACTCGTAGGGGTGCGCCATGCCCACCCGCGGGTAGATGCCCTGCAGCCCCTCCACCGACGTGTGCACCTTGGAGATGAAGACGGGCTGGTGCGCCGCCGCCTCCTGTCCCGCCGCCCCACCGCCGCCTCCTCCGCCACCGCCGCCGCCACCGGCGCTGCCCGGAGCCTGGAAGACGGAGTAGTCGTTGGCGAAGGGCGAGCTGGCTGCCGCCGCGCTGCTGGAGGTGAGGGAGAAGGCGCTGGAGCCCGGCGAGCCGCCGCAGCTGAACGAGTCCGAGACGAGGGCGGCCGCCGCCGCCGCCGCCGCTGCCGCCGCCGCCGAGGAGCCGTTCCGCGCCGCGCCCGCCACGCCGAAGCCAGGGAGGCCGGAGCCCACGGCGCCGCAGCTGCCCGCCGAGGCTGAGGAGGAGGAGCGTTTCCAGGGGTGGAAGCCTTTGCCGAAGGAGGACGCGCTGTCCGAAAGGGCGGACGGCGAGGGGCTGGGGCTGCCGATCTTGTTGCAGGTCGCGGCGAGCATGGCCAGAGGCGTGGAGCCTACCCGCGGTTCCTCCTGCGGGCACAGAGGGGAGAGGGCCGTCCCGCCGGCGTCAGGGATGGAGCGGCCCCGCGCCGCCGCCCCGCGCCCCGCGTTCCGCTCCCGGCACCGCTCCGCCGCCCGGCCCCGCTCCGCTCCGCCGCCCGGCCCCGGGCGCAAAGTTTCCCGACTCCCGCGGGAGGATCCCTTCGCTGGGGCCGGCACCGCAGTTCTGCCTCCAAACGCCTACCGGGGCTTTTTTTCACCATCCAACTCCCCTCCCCCGAAGGAGCTCAGGAAGGGTTAAAAAAGGGGAAGAAAAAAATAGAGGGGAAAAAAGTTGCGTCTGTTACCGTAGCTTTAGAGATGCCCCCGGCACGGCGGCAGCTACGTTTCAGCCTGCTCCCTTTCCCCGGGACATGGCTGGTCCCCGTCCCTCAGGCCAGTAAAGCTGTTTTCTTAAATACAGAATCGCAGGACTATCAAATTACTGCTTTTCTTTTTCTTTCTTTTTTTTTTTTCCTTTTCTTTAAGAGTCCTTTAAATCAGCCTAATTTAAGTAGCAATGATAATGAAATACATATATAAATTTAACATATGTAAATATGTATGCATACACGAGTTGAACGTACCTGCTAGACACGGTGGGTTGTGTTATTTTAAAGGGAAATAAAAAGCCACAATCTGTTGCAAATTTTTTAAAAATTGCAAGCAAAAAAAAAAAAAAAAAAGAAAACCCCGACAGTGCTGGGTTTGGGATTTTTTTTGTTTGTTGTTTTTTTTTTCTTCCAGCAGTCACATATAAAGAAGAAAAGCCACTTCTTCGGGGCCACAGGAACAGTACAGCCCAGGCGCTGTAGGTTGTTTCTACAAATGCCCTTAAAACCTTTTCTTGCTCACTGAAAAGTGACTCTGCCCCCTTTTCCCCCTCTCACTCTTTCTTTTCACTTAAATTCACTTGTACTTAAGCTAAAAAAAAAAAAAAAAAAAAAAAAAAAAAAAAAAAAAGAAAAAAAACAGGCTGAATAGAGGAGACTGATAGCCCCGGTCAAGACAGGGGTTATTTTAACCCCCTCCAATCGACAATAAAAAGAAACCAATTAAACCAGCAAGAGAAAAAAATCCTTAGACTCACCCCTAGAAGTGAAGTTGCCATCACACAAAAGTGCCCTCCTCTCAGAGGATCTTTTTTATATTGATAAATCAGAGGCAGTGTTTTTTTTAGAGGTGTGCAATACAATGATCAGTTCCGCCCATTCCACCACAATTGTAGCTCCCTCGCCGGCTTTGAAGTGCCGCTGAGCCGCCGCCAGCCAATCCCCGCCACCGCCGCCTCGCTCGCCGACGTGACTGCGTGAAGTCAGCAGCGCCGTCGAGCCCGGCCGCCGAGCCCCGCCGGCGCTGATGACCTCACGCACTCACGTCGGCGAGCGCCGCGAGCTGCGGTCCCGGTCCGCAGGGACCGCTCACCCCGGCTCGGGCTACTCCGTCCCGGCCGCCCCTTTCCATCACCCACCCCCCCGCCTCGTGTGCGTAATTTGACAACAGTTGTTTTTGGTTGTTTTTCCCGCGGAGCGGTTTATGTTTGAATTTTTATATCATCATGATCATCATCATAATCTCAGTCTTACTATGATTATGGGCACGGCGAGAGCGGTAGCATCCCGTTTCTCCACTAGCCCTTTCCCCCCTTCCCGATCCCTTCTGGTCAGCCCTTCTTTTCCCGTTGTCCCGGCAAGGAGAGGGAACAATTTAGGCCACTGCTGCCTGTCGTTCCCTCCCTTCTCGCCCTCGCAGACCGCGCTTTCAGGCGTGATTCTTGGCGGTGGGGTTGCACAAGCGGAGTCCGCCCGGGCGGCACCGGCACAACCAGGGTCTGGCTTCCCGCCCCCCGTCCCCCTCGAAGGTGAGCGCTTTGCTCTCCTCGGCTCCTCGCCTAGCCCTTGGAGGCTGTGGGGAAGGGCAGAGCCCTCTCCCCCTGTCCCTGGGGACCTCGCTTGGTCCGGCCCTGCTCGCCCAGGTGCACTCTCCCCCGCGGGTTTTCCACGGCTTCGCTTAGCTTTCCAGGGGATGTTTTTCCTCTTTCTCCCGGCTTCGGTTTTGACCCGTTTCCGTGTCGTGGGGATATTGACTGTACATCATATCTATTGATCAAGGGAGTAATGTACATTATCATACTTTGAAGTAAGAGTGAAGTAAATTAATGAACTGCTTTCTTTCTCTGAAAGCTGACGCTTACCATAAATGTCGCGTTTCTCTCTGCGAGCTGCTCTGAATGATTTTAGCCTGTTGAGAAGGCGTGACAGGCCAGCCCAGAAGGAGGAAGGGGTGGGGGAAGGAGGGAACTCCGTTTAACAAATAAAAAAGAATTAACTTCATTGCTTTGGTCTCCTTCTATAATGATATTCATTTTACAGACCTAACGCACGCTTGTTTAAATTTCGGGTTTAATTTAATCAATACTATCACCCGCAAAGAGGGGAAGCACATTTCCCGGAGATACTCCCTTATGTGAATGCTTATTAACTTTTTATCTCCACTTTCTTTATCTGCTGGAGATGGGGAGGAACTATTAAGACATAGATCAGAAAGCGTAAGAGCAAAACAAGCATCGTGAGCATTACATTTTAGATGAACACAAAATCGCATTTTGTGGTGTGCCAGGTTAGGTAAAAAGATCGACACGCATTCCTTTCAGCCCCAGAAAGTCTGAGAGACTTTGCCATACACCGGGGAAGTAGAAGCCTTTAGTGATATATCTCTTTTTAGGACAGCCTCGCCGGGTGGGTCTTCAATTCGCATCCGTATTTTGTCTGCACTTGTCTGCCCAGAGGAAACGTGTCCTTTTTTGATCTTTTCGTGTTTGTTTGCTCCGATGCTTGCCTTGACTCCTTTGATTTGTGGTCGAAAATCCTTAATTTTCAGTGCGCTTTTCCTTTAAAAGCACCGTGCGGGAAATTATGAAAAACTCGTTGTAAAAATAGTCGTGGGAGTCTTTACAAGGGAACTCAACTGAGAGGGAGGGAAAAAAAAAAAAAAGGCAAATACATCAGAACAGAAATCACGAAACTCCTGCCAGTGGGCATCCTCCTGCTACTCTGATAATTTCCCCCGAAACTGGAAAAGCAGCAGCTTCTGAACTTTGAGAGCGGTGAGCTGATATTTTCTGAATTGGCCACTGAAACATCTGTAAACTCCCTCCTTTGTATACATTGCCTGCTGGGCAAAGGATTTAAGCAAGCTTACAATTTTGTTTGCATTTGCCTTATTGACCACTGCACTTAAGGGTGCAGTACATCAACATAATACTCAGGTGGGGGCGGAACAAAAAGGGGGGGGGGGGGGGGGGGGGGGGGGGGGAGCCAGCAAAGAGAGGTTTTCCAGAAATTAATTAAAACTTTCCCCCCCCCCCCATTTGAAGTTTAATGTACGGGAGGAGATAAATGTTCGTGCCGTTTCTTGAAAACCTGTGGGATCCACTCTCAATAAAGCTAAAATCTATTAGCATTCTGTATGCATCTGCAGCATAAATTTCATTTGAATTTCAAATTTAATAAACCAGGAGGTTTTTAATCATCCCTGGTTTTATTTGTTTGATATTAACATGCTTATTGACCGGGTCTGTTGACCAGTTTGATCATTACAGGACAGCAAAAAGTTAATTAAAACGACCACAGCTCCTTAATCATATCATCTGTCTCATCCATGTCGCTCCCTTTATTACAGCCTATGATGGATAGTCTCCCAGATTAATTTCTCTGTTTCTTCGATTTGGACAACAGCTTTTTGGACCTAATTTACATCCTGGGAACAACTTGCTCAAGTCTACCTAACATCTTGAGCCTACAATGTAGATTAGCAATCTCGGAATTTTAGACACAATGATAGCTGTCGCTAACCTTTCGGGAAGGGGGGTGGATTTTCTTGGAGCATACCCCGATTCTCCGCGCTGCTACCGGCAAGCGGACAGAGATGGATAGACCCTTGTACCAGAGGTCCTCGCCTGTCTACAGACAGCGCTACCGGGGTGTAGAGGGGGATTTCTCTTTGAGGAAACAGAGGTCTGTGCTATTTGAAAAGGCGTAGCTGGAAAGATTAAACTGCAGGCTGACCACGCCGTGTGCTGAACGTCCGTGTTAGCGAGGGAAAGCGTTTTACGCCACCCTTGCGCCAATTTAGGGGCACACGGGTGGCAGCCAGACTCTCCTGTCGCCTTCCCGGCGGTGCGGCTCCGCTCCGCCGTCTGTCAAGCGTCCAGCCAGGAGGAAGCCTCGCTCCTCGGGGTCCAGCGGCTGCTAGCTCCGCTCCCGTGGTCATGGGGGAAAGCCTCCAGGCGGGGGCCTTGTCCTCGTCCTCCTTGGGCTCCGTGCTCTGGAAAAGCTTGCGTTGCCCCCGTGTTTGCCCCACCGCCCCGTACCTGCTGCTCTAGGCTGGGTAGGTGGGGGCCAGGAGGTGTCCCCTTCGCCCGACACCTTCACCTAGAATCTGTCATCTGGAAGATTTACGGAGGGGTGACAAACAACTCTCCAGGCTCTCGAGGGCTCGGCTTGTTCCGGTAGCGGAGAAAGGGGAATAGGACATCAACCAGACAAAACGGCCACCAGGCAGAAGGGACAGTGCTGTGCCTGGCGGTCACTGAGCAAAGAGGGTGGTTAATGTCTTTCTTTAACCTCTACCTGCACCTCTGCATTGCTGTGCTTTACCTGCAGCCTCACTGGGCACTTTCCTTGAGACCGGAGCTCCCTGCCGGGCACGGGGTGCAGCGCGGCGGGAGCGGACAGTGCGTGTGCGCCGGTGCCTCCACCT
The DNA here is from genome assembly GCF_017590055.1 of Onychostruthus taczanowskii. Lineage (NCBI taxonomy): Eukaryota > Metazoa > Chordata > Aves > Passeriformes > Passeridae > Onychostruthus > Onychostruthus taczanowskii. The sequence continues at coordinate 605,911 of NW_024503568.1, read as the reverse complement.
ATTCACCTATTGCCCATGTGGGTTTTTATTTCCGTCGGTGTAAACGTGCCCCAGGTACCCGTCAACCCTGCCGGTGTCCCCGTCCCGCTGCCTTGAGCGGCCTGACTGCTCCTCCGCGCAGCCGGCGGGGAGGCGCCCGGCAGAGCCCGGGCTTCTCTCTGGAGAAGGTACACGCCGACCTGTCTGCAGCCGGCGGAGGGGATTCACGGTTCACTTCGACGTCTTTGCTCGTTTGTTTATTTATTTGTGGGATCTGTGCTAAAAAAAAAAAAAAAAAAAAACCGCAGCAGCTAGCTGCGTCTCCGAAAAGGTCCCTGTAATTAAATTAGCCCGGGAAGACACCGTGCACATGCTGGTGTGTGCGTGCCTGGGGAGGGAGAGGAAGAGGCACCTTCACACCCACTCTGTTTACATCGCCGGTGCGCGCCTAGATCCGATCCGCATCTCCTCCTTCTTCTCCCCGTTTCTTTTCCTGCCCTCCCCCCCGCACCCCACCCCCGCTCTCCCGGTACGCTATCGCTGTGCACGCATCGGCTCCTGGGCGGTCATGTAAGTACCGGGAGGCGCCGGCGGCGAGAGCGGCACCCGGGCTGAGCGTGCCGGCACCGGGCGGGGCAGAGCGCGGAGCCCCCGCCGCCGGTCCTTCGGTCCTGACTAGAATAGATTTGTTTAAGCTGCTTTCTGGTTTTTTTTCCTATTATATATCACCTTCTCCCAGGCACCACTTACAGTTAAAAACTACTAAATTCTCCTCCTCAGCGGTATTGATTTCTTTTCATTCTGCTCCGTTAGGAGAGGAGGTAATGCTTCCAGATTACCCCGCGTCTCCTCCAGACGGTTGACAATTGCAATCGCAGTTTCGGGAAGATAAATGTTACTTTGGGAATTGTGCTTAATTACAAATAATCTAGGAGCTGCTCCGGGTCCGATGGTTTAGCCACACGTGTTCAAATCATAGTTCAAGCTTTTCAAGAGGATGCCAAGATATAGTAACCGTTTGGAAAATCGGTGTGTAAGACGTTCCCATTAAACAGGCTGCCTGAAGCTGGGTCACGCCCCGAAATACATGCTATTTATATATAAACATACAAATATATAAATATATATAGATAGACATGGGCGCCCGTGAGCGTATATAAATGTGTGTGACAGACACTCGCATATGCAAATCCCAAACCACCTAAAATCAAAGCCTGCAGAGACCATAGAAGAAAAGGAAATCTTTCTATGCATGTATGTATGTATGTATATATGTACATACGTATGTATTTCTTTGTTCTCCCAACTGCACAGAAGTGTCAATTTGGAAAAAAAAATGAAAACATTTTTGCTTCCTGCTGTTTGTGGAGTGGAAGACCCCTCGTCCTCCAGGAAAGACGTACCTTCGAAGCACTGTGCCAGGAAGGTTTTGCCCTCGTCCGTTCACGCACTCAGTGTGCACCACAGCCGTCTCCTGAATGCAGAACTCCTGCGATTTGACTAGAGAGACCCTAATATTGATATATTTACTGTTCCTCTTACAATGTAGCTGCCACCTTTCCCTGTCGTTATTTGCCTATATGGCAGAGCAATTAGGTCACCCCCTCGCCCCCTCTCCCCCCTCCTTCCCCAGCAGCCTTATTAACTTCGGGGGAGGGGGGCAGACGAGCAGCGGGAGGGAGGCAAGGTGGTGAACAGGTTATTCTCTTAACCCGACCTGGCTGCAGGAGCGAGATGAGCAACACTGAACAGATGTCCCCATTTAAGCCATTCTTTTCCCACATGCCTGCTGGATGCTGCCAGGGCGCAGGAAGCTTGCTGCAGACCTGGCCCATTCCCGGCCATTATGGCCAAGTTATTCTGGACCAGTGAGCACGAACAAAATGGGCTTCAGATCGCGTGCTTGAGAATAATTCGACTCCGAGCCCTGGAAGAGCCCCCTCCCCCCATTTTTTTAAGTGTTGGGGGGTGGACAGGGACGTGTCTCAGCTCTGATCGTAGCAGAAGAACTTCTCAAAAGCCCCTTCCCCCTCCCTCTCTTCGGCAAATATGGTATAATTTACAGAGCAACTTAATAATCCGAGGGCCACCGCAAAAGCCCTTTGCGTTGTAAACCGCTTCTAATTACCTGCCAGAGCAATTAGCTGACTATCACGAAGAAATTAGATCGCTCAATGTAGCATAAATAATGCGAATAATTTTGTAAGGAGAATGGAAAGCGAGACCTGGTGTTTCTTTATAAGGAAATAACACCTCGTACTGTACGAACCCTACATGAACACATATTAATGTCTAGGCATGCACGGAAATGAATCCGAACATGAACCCTCTGGCTTAGATTCAGCACTTTCTTCATTTACATATGCGGGGTGAAAGTCGGCTTCCAGGCGTTTAGATACTGAGCTCTTCCAGATCACAGTAATTAACACATAGCGACTTCAATAGGAAAACCTGTTTTCCAGATGATTTTTACAATGCAGCTTTATGTCTCATTTGGCAGTTTAAATAGCTGGAGTTGTTTTCTGGCTGCATCTCCACTATCATCTGTTGAGCATATTTTGCCTAGAATATTGACCAAAACTTCGGAACCCATTTTATTATTTTTTTAAACATAGATGACTAATATACTGGACAAGCCTAGAGTTTTCTAGAGTTTTTTTTTTTTTTTCTTCATATGGTTAGTTCGTCGAGAAAATGTTATGAATCGCCTTATAAGTTCATGCTCTTTAACAGCTAATATTTTCTTCTTTCTGCATTTCACCTTGAAGGATCGCAAGCCTTTACTCCATTTTCACTGCTTCAATATTTGATCTCAAGAGAAAAGCGCTTATTTTCCAGTTTAAAATTTGCAGGTAGTAGACAGTCTGCAGGGATTTAAATGTATAACAATCAGGCTATTAAATTTAAATATTGACGAAATATTTGTTCACTCTGCTGGACCTACAGCTGCGGAATTGAGGAAGGAATTTGTGCCCAGGAGCGTCGTGTAATGAAAGAGCCTTTACAGATGAATTCAGCTAAAGTGAATTGAATTTGTTTCTGTTGTGTTTCCCCCTCTACCTCCGCCTCCGTACTGAGAAAAGTGCTAGTCATAAAGCTAGACGTGAAGGTGCCTGATCGTAGTGAAGATCATCCCAACCCAAAGTACAGCTGCTTACTGCTCGCAGGAGCTCAGGGATTTAGCGTAACTCGTGAGGAGTTCTCCGGGCTAAGGATAAACACAATTAATTCGGTTTATCTTTGATAAATAGGAACAGCAGTGTATACTGTAATTCTTTAAATGAGTCTTCGAAGGGGGGCGAAAAGCCGAGTGTATGATCAGATCTTGCATAACTTTTCAGAGCGTCTCTTTCCTCAGGCTCGAGCACTAACGCAGCAGATATTAAGTGACTCGTCAGACACCCTTGTCCCCCAGGCTGTCTCCGGAAAGCTGGAATTTTCGCTGAACACGGTTTCTAAGCTTCTCCAGGTCTGAAGCGGACTGCTCAGCTGTTCCGTAGCCCCCACGTAGCACACTCAGAATTGTACAGCATGTTTAACGATTCTTGCTCGTCGGCTAATTAGAGAGGGCTTTGAAGCTCCATTACCGGCAACAAAATTATTGCGGTCAGTTTAGGCCAAATTCTGCAGTCCTTAATGGAGCGAAACTCCCATTGAAGTCAATGGGACAGAAGTCAATGGACGTTGTGCCCTATTAAGGAGCACAGAATGCGTCCCTTTGTGATTTAGAGATTGAAAATCGGTATCGGTAAAAAGTTAAGACGGTCGCACTCCCGAGGCAGGATCTCACCCGCGCCCCGGGTAGGGCTCGATCCCTTTCCAGCGGGCGGGCTGAGCCCCGCGGCTCCCCGGGGACGAAGCCGAGGGCAGAATCGGTGCCGGGGGTTATTAATCATCAACCGGGGCCAGACAAAAGAGCTTTTCCGGCGGTTCTGAAAGGCGGTTCCCTCTCCCGGGGGCTTCGGCCCCCCGGGGCCGGCGGGACTGTCAGTGCTGTGGGAGGAATTCGGTCCCTGCGCTCCGCTGTCCCCTGGCGCGGAGAGGGCGTCCCGGGCGTCCCCTCCCTCCCCCTCCGCGGCGCTCTGTCCCTCCGCTCGCCGTGGCTGATGTCCCTAGTCACCGATCAAGGAGGTTCGCTTCCTGAGGGGGGCTTTGGATGCCGAGAGTCCTGCATGAGGACACAGGAAGCGGCCCCTTCAGAGCCCGCAAGCAGCACACACACCGTTTGGACACCAGCACACCAGGGCTTGGGAAGTCCCGTTCCTAACCCTGACCACCCACCCGCTGCTATCGACGTGATCTGACAGCTAAACTCTGAGCTCGGGTTTAAGGTGCAGCTTTGGGCTAACCCTTGATCTCTCAAATGGAGTTTGGTTGTGCATTATTAAAAATCTCCTTATTATGGAGGCGAAATAGCACTGGACAAGCGGAAAAGCCCATTTTACAAAACTGAAGGAAATGCTGCAGGTCACTGAAATATTACTATAGTTCGATATCCTTCCTCTTTGAGACAGAAGAAGGGTGGGACATAGAGATTTTCCTTTCTTCTTGTTATTTTCCTAGTGGAAAGTAAAAGCCTTCAGGAAAACTTCACAGCGTTTTTCTCAGAACGCAGAGGAGCACACACAGCTGATCCTCTAGGAAGCTGTGCACAATTAAGACTCATTTTCTTTCTGCTGGAACAATTAATTGTACAAATGAAAGGTCAGGCATGTGCTTTTCCCATGTTTATCAACCACAATAATGAGCCCCTTCTATTTTTTCCCCCAGTGCATTATATTGCAATAAAGCGCTATCGCAATGCCGTCTCTCTGAGTAAACATCTTCAAAGGCGATGTGGCGGAGGCGAGTGGTACGTATATGTATGTACGCAGATATATTTAAGAAGGACGCAATGGCCGAGGCGAAAGCAGATGCGAGGTGTGAGAAGCGAGGGCTTCCCCAGCCCCGCTGTTCCCGCATACCGGCGACGCAAAGGCGCCCTTTTCCCTGGAGCGCTCCCGGAGTGCCGCCGGCAGGGGCTGGCCGAGCCCGGTGGGAGAGTCCTACCTCCCGGGGTTTCTGCGTTTCTCCCGGTTTGGGTTACTTTTGTAGAGGGAGGGACCCCTCCTACTTCTCCGAGGATCCAAATCACCTCGGCAAATTCTTCTCGCTTGCCTCCACATCATAATCCGCCCCCGAAGAGATAGGCTGGCAACACCTCCATATCCATGATATTACACGATTCTTCTGCTCACATCTTCAAGAATACACCTGCCAATTCCAAAAAAAATTCAAGGAGCTCCACTTTTTCATGCCGGCTTAGTATGGTCTGGATTCATTGACTACATATAGTAGCAACCTTTGGAACACAAGAATGATATTCTATATTTTCACCAGTAGGTTCACTTATTTTTCCTATTACTTGGGGAACAGGCAAGTCACCCACTGGGATTGTGTTTGAGGTAGCACAACTAGTGTTGGCAAGGGGTTTTGTCTTGCAGCTGATACATTACCCGACATGCAGCTATCCAGGACATCTACCCAGTGTAATGTTCTCCTTAACCTCATTCTGCCCATGCTCACAGTGGACAAATTTTTCACTCCTCACACGTGTGAGGTGATGGAGTAGAATAACCCTACTGAAGCAGTCTAACGTGTTGTGTTGTGTCTGTCCATGTGACCAGGTCTACTCTGATTATTTTATCATGTTGGCCTAAGATACCCAGAAGGTTTCTCAGAAGGGTCAGTCTCCATTAGGACCCAAAACATGGGTTTGTTTCTCTTTGGGTAGGAATCATTGCCCTATTTTTCTCAATGTTTGTAAGAGGGTGCCCTGTGTATACCTGGCAATCATGGACAGACAAGTTTGGTTTAAACCAGCAGGAGGCTCCGAATGCCTTAAGCTAGTGTTTGGATTCAGCGTCATTACAGTAACCAACCCAAGAGAAACATCCATCTGGAAGGGGAAGAGCTCTGCTGGGCAGGATGCAGTGTGGCCTCTTGAAAGAGCTGAAGTAGCTACAGGACTGCATCCTATGAGACCGAGTCCAAAGAGAAGGTGCGGACTGAGATTTTAGATCCAGTGGATGCAGAGCAGTGGTGTCTGCCCAAGCAGAAGCCAACGCCATTGCTCCTACACACCCCTGGGGTGTGTAGCTTAATTGTGTAGCAACTGCTCTGTATCAGAGTTATATGGTACAAGGCCAGAATGATTTCTGGTAGAAAAATCTCATTGCTCCTCTGAAAGCATGCTCGCTTTTGTGCAAATGTAAAATTGTTCTTCAAACACTGAGCAGTTTCAGATGAAGTTTACTGTATTGGCCTGTTTCATAGTGGGGAGGAATAAATGGTAATGATGCAAGTACTGACTTTTGCCACAGTGGGATGGAGGGTTGTCCCCGAGCTGGAAACAACACTGAGCTAAACACTTGGGCCACGCCGACACGGCCGGGCCAAAAGCATGGGGAAACACCCCTATCCCTGTGGGAGGGATTCCTGAGTTCCGACAGAGAGCCTCGGCTTCCCTGACAGACCGCAGACCCCCTCTCCCAGATCACAGCCACGCACACGGGCCACTGCACCTGCACGTAAAGCCCAGTGCCCCGGGTGTGCCCAGAGCGAGCATAGGTACCAAACCCATCCGCCACAACCCGCCGCCTCAGCCCCCGGAGCGCCTGCGGGCAGCCCGAGCCCGCGGGCCCAGCCCCGGCGCGCTGCCCCGAGCCCTCGCCCGCCGCCTCCCCCTCAATCACGGCCGCCCCGCTGACAGGCTGGGAGGGCGCCGCACAAAAGGCGCCCAGCCCTCCGCCCGCTCCCGCCCCGCTCCGCCCCCGCCGCGGGAGCCGCGCCCGCACAGGCGGCCGCGCTCGGAGCCGCCCCGGCAAACCCAAACCTTGCTTTTCCACAGCGACGCGGGCAGAGCTTATACAGGTGCACAGCAGTAAAGCACACGCCTCCTGTGCTCCAGTGTGCTGTAGCAAATTGGAAGGAACCCTTTGACTAGGAAAGGTGTTTAATCGGACCTTAGCTTGTATGTGGACTCTATTTTTCAGACACTGCGATTCAAAATTAACTTTCATGGCATAAACTACTTTTTTTTTTTCTCCATAGATGTTCTTGGCTAATGAAAAATGAATAGCGCTGTAAAGAACGACCCTTTAAATATCAGTTTGTGTCATGCTATATTAAAAGTAGATAAAAGAGATATCAAATGCTAAATGGTTTTTCTGAAATGGCTGAAGTCCATTCGTTGGTAATTAGAAATCTGTTTCACCAAAAATTCTCTCATAGGCAGAAAGTTTAAAGTAGTTTTTTATTAGGATGCAGTCAGTGTTTTATATATGATAGCAGTAAGCAGTAATTAGATCTTGCACAGATTTCAGGATGGCTTCAAGTATGAATTTAGGAACCTGGTATGTTCAATAGTAAAGACACATTTCATTCCATGGGGAAAAGTGACATTAAGTCTATGCTACATTTTTGTGGAATTACTGTTTCCACAGAATCATTCAACAGACATCATGTTAGTAGTTATTAATTTATTCATCTACTTTCACTATGCTAGGAATACTGCCTTCAACTGTTAAAGAAGCAGCTGGCTTTTTTATACAAATAAACTGGGCTCTGAGACTGTCAATCTTCTTTGTTTGACAGAGAGGAGTTCCTGCCCACACTGAAAGAATAGCTCAACATCTGTCATCCCATTCTCTGTGATGGCCCAAAATCAGGAAGACTACATCTGTCCTCTTCCTTTCAGATACTTCTGGGAGAGAGAGGTAGGAGGACTGTGTATTTGGTCAGCGTGTTCATCAAGCATTGAGCAAGTCTCTACAAGCCCTTTCATGTAATTGTATTGTTTTTCCGCTTCTTGAATAGTAGAATTTGCAGTGTGGAAAGTCTTTGAAATTTTGATCCTACTATGAGTTTTTTTGGGTTTTGTTGGTTTTAGTTTAGTCTGCATTTGTTAATAAAACACATTTTAGTTGTAATTAAATGTTTTAGCAATAATTTATAAGTAAGTATGTGGTCCATGGGCATGTAAATTGAAGATATATACATGAATGAGCATAAAGTAGAAAATACTTATTCTTTCAGGTTAGGAATTACACTACAATGCTAAATGATGGAGGAAGATTAAAATGAGGGATACAATTTAGCTTATTCCTTGCAAGCTCAAAAGTGGTATCTTTTCACATAACTGTGTATGGAGCAGAGGAGAGAGAGAAACGGTGGAGGAGGAAGAGAAGGGGATGGAAGAGGCTAGGAAGAATGTGTTATTATGTAAAAGAAATGCTTAACCTCATTATCTCTGGTTTAAAGCTAGCAAATTTGTCAAAAGCAAAAATAAACAAATGAACAAAGATATCAAACAAACAAACAAACAAATAGAAAAAAAACCCCAATCCCTGAACTCAGAATAGAAACTAAAGTAATTTTTAAATTATTTGTAATGTCCTCTTCCAGCTGTAGACAAATTAGTGGTCAATAGTAGAATGTACATTCCTTTTCTTATCATAATTAAGAGCTACTGTGATGAACCTTGGAGTCCCATCCAGCAGCAATTGTGTGAAGCACACACCTCTGTGACCTACAATTTCAGCTTCACAGTCCTAAGATTTGGGGAAAGCATGAAGTGCAAAACACTTGGAGGGATTCAGGCATTGTGGCATTCAGCTCTGCTGTCCAGGGGAATGCACCCTCTGAAGTCAGGCTGTCAGGTGCCCGGTGACATGGTGATTCTGATTTGGCTTACACCCATGCTGCCACTGAAAGAATCTCTCCACAGCTCAGTCACACTGTTACCTACTGCTTAGATTCTTAGAGCTCTAACCTCTGTTTATCTGCTCTTCTTAAAAGAGTGCAGAAAGGAGGCAGTTTTCATAGTAAGGCTGGCTCATTGATTCATTTAACATTCAACTGATTCATTAAACATTTTCTAAATAAATATAAATGAATTACATTTTCCACAGAAATGTCAGTCTAATCTCAAGGCATTTATCCATATCAAGTCCTAGAACAAGACCTTACTAGACTGTATCAGATTATACTTAAATGAGATTTTAATGTGCCACCACCAATTGCAAATATGGTACTAAATTTGCATAAAAAGACCAAAAATTTTTAAAATTTTTTTTTATTTACAGATAGAATAACAATCTTGGTTCCATAGCTGGACCAATCCAGAAAAGAATCCCACAGAAATAGGAAAATCTCCTGCACTACAGAAGAGAATCATAAAAAATGAGATCCTACTTTCCCTCCAGTCTCTCTGGTTCAGGAAACTAAAATTCTACTTTCTGTTTCTTTTCATGTACATGCCAAACTTTTCTCTGCCCTATGTGGAGTGGCATCCAGGCCCCCAGATTTTTGGAGACAGGAGTTGATTTGGTGCCTCCTCAGGTCTCTGTTTCCATAGTGTTGGAATCTTAGAGATGGAGTGAAGATATTAGTCAAAAGGACAATAGCCTAAAGGAAGGAAAAAGACTTGCTAGACTGCCCAAAAGGTGAATATCTTCCTGCATGTGTCTGCTGGGGGAAACAACATATAACTGAATTGTTTGTTGGCCTTCTCTCATTGCTCAGAAAAGACTGTCCTGTCGGCTGTCATATTTAGAAAGTGGACTAAGCCAACCCTGGCCTGAAAATTTCATTTTCCAATAGAAATGTTCCAGTAAGTCTTCTCCAGATCACTGTGTATAGGAGTTTTCCTGTGCTTTGTAACAGAAGGCAAGCAAACCATTGCCAATTCTACATGGCCTTCTCATGAGACGATAGAGATGAAATATTTTGCATTTTCCTTCTGGTTTATGAGTTTGCGGTGTACACTCATTTTATGCCTTCTTGTTTGTGAAACAGTGCAGAATAGAATTTGGTTTTGTTGCATGCATTTTTAATGAGAGCTGTGAATTTTGCAACAACATTTTCTTCTGAGGTCTATGGCTAGGAAAAAAACACCAAATATAGTGAACAATAAAATTGCAAGAGGTATAAACATTGTAACTAGCCTTGGGGATGTTTTGACTGAGCCCCTCCTCCAAATCTTTTCAAGGAAGCAGATCCTGAAAGTTAATAAGCTTAGGAAGATTTTAATGAGTTCATAGACACTGAAGCAACTCAGAGAATTTGCTTTTGTCTTATGAAAAGGGATCACAATTAAACTCCTTATTACTTATGACATGTAGTTTGTGCTTTGGATTGGCAACCTTCAAAGGTACGTTATTATGATTTGTTATATTATGTGAAATAGGTAGAGAAAAATTAGCAGCCTTTAACGACCTGGCCAATACTGTCACTTTGTCATATTCCAGAAAATCACTGTTGAAGTAAGGAGCAACATTGCCATTTATTACATCAGAATCCAATAAAATAACATTCACGTTCTCATAATGACAGAATAAAAAATAATGTAACAAAGAAAACATTTAACGTGGTTGTCCTGATCTGCATGCAGATACAAGTCAACAATATTCAGACATCTGACACTTGGATGGTTTTGTGATGGATTTCTGGCTTGGATTGCAGAATGGTTTCTGAGACCCTTTAGTACCCATACTATCCCACAGCCTGTAGGAATTATGCCATGAGCTGTCCTCTTGCTGTCTCTGTGATCCCACTGACAGTCTAACACACTGAGGAATGTAACACTCACACACTGGATTGCTCCAACCCTAATCCAATCCAGTGTATTCTCTGCTAAAATGCAGACAGGAGTTGATTCTAGGAACTGACTCGCTGTCTCCACCCCTGTCTTTGCTTTATCAAGCAATTTTGCTGCTGAGGTGAGGTACCTCCCTCTCAGATGAAGAAGATGCTATTACCTCCAAGTTTAAGACTGTATTTTTTTTTAACCTCATAATTTATATTTATATTATATAAATAATAATTTTAAACCACATAATTTATATTTATATTAAATTATATTTATATAATGTAATAATTAACAGTGTGAAAATAGATCTCTTATAAAAAGAGAAGCCTTTGATTCCAAAGATTATTTGGGGTCTAGACCTTTTGTGGAAAGGAAAGCAAAAGTTGAGTGCCAACTGTATTGTTAATCCTGAACTTTACAAAGAGTGTCTCTACATGAAATAGTGAGCAGGCAGGGACCACCTTTAGGGACATGTGTCATGGGTGGTTGCACAGGTCACCACAAGGCAGGGTCGCTATTCACACAAAGTGAGAATGTTGCAGTGTCATGCCTGTGCTGCTGATTCAGCTCCTTATCAGCTCCTGGCTTGGAGCTTTGATAGCTGATGTGACAAACCATAAATAATGGAGGGTCAAGCTGAGCAATGTTGTTCACTCTGACCTTCTAATACTTCTGGCTTATTAGATCAGTCATTAGCGTTTCAACAGGCTGCTGAGAAACAGAGTACAGTGGCTTTAGCTGCCAAATCCTCCCCTATTCACAGGCAGCCTCTCTGTGTAGGTATTAAATGCATCCCAAGGAAAAAAAAGTCATATGTTCATTGAAAGGAGATCAATTTATAAAATAGCGTGAAAATAGCAGAATAGCCAAATATAGAATATGGCCATGAATAAAGAGAATCTATCAGCAAAAAGCCCCAATCTATTACCACCCCCTGGAGCCCCTCCAAACAATAACCAAAAAAAAAAAAGCTCAATAATTATCAGGGCAAATTTTTTTTTTTTTTTTTTTAATTTTTTACCAAAGGAATGTGAGTAATAGTGTAAGAAAAGAAGGCAATGAAGACAGTCAGAATTGGACAATATACTGTCACTGTCCAACCTCTGCCTCCTCCAAAGTTCTGAAGTTGAGGAAGCTCAATAGTTTCCACTTTAAGGCTCTGTATCTATAATGTTGTGGATTTTTCCATAAAAACTATGAAATTTTCCATACCAGTGGTCTGCCAAATCTTAAAACTTAAAAATAGTTTAAAGAAATAAATAATTCAAAATTCAAAATCTGATCAATTCCAAAATTAATTTTATAAGCAAGCATATTTTACCTAATTTTAAGAGTTATTTTATTTTCTTGAATACATCTAAATGGGCCTAAAAAAGGAAGATATAGGATCATAAGTGCTATATAGAAGGAGAAAGACACACCGTTAGCACAAACTCCTGTCAAGATTTGCCTCAAGATTTTATGTCTGCTTAAGCAAACAGGGCTAGATGCCATGTACACTCCTGCCAAGGGTTTATATGGAGCTCCATGACCACCAGTGCTGTTGCCTCTATGTTATCTTGCCTTATAGGAGGTGATGTTGTCAATCACGAGCTGACAGCCATGCCAAAGAGCCACCCTAAGCAACAGTGTTGCTCTACACAGCAAAAATCCTGTTTCATTTTAAAAAAGAAAGGGTTAAAAAACTGTATACTAAAAATTAGTATAACAAAACCTTTGAAGATTGTGCATTGGACTGAGCAATTGGAAATGCACAGAATTAAGCTTTCCTTGCCAGCCCTAAGTGTCCTCCTTTCATGCCATGTCTTAAAATGAACAATCTTTTTGGTTTTTTTTTTTTTTCCTACAGCATTCACACTTTGTCAGGCACAGGTGTTTCCTGGGGTACTGTAACATAGAAGGCTAACATCTGCTCGAGTATCCTGAAAAATTGAGAAGCTGCCACAAATGAAGCCAGAACAGCAAGCTCTCTTCAAAACAGCTCTATGTTATGGTGGATAAAAGGATTCTCCTGGAACCATAGCTCCGGAAGTGAACACTCATCTATCCTGATTTTGTCTCTTTTGTAGACTCATGTTCCTCATGTGATTCAAGTGAAAGTTTTATAGGCAGAATGCACTTGTGTATTCCTTATTTCCTGAGTGCACAACTTCATACACCCAGGACTGATCCACAGAAGTGCTGAGTACTCACAGATGCTGCCGAAATCAATGGGACCTATGCTTTAGACATATAAAATACCATCAAAATGCTAAGCATCTTGGAAAATCTAGCTCTGAGCACATTATATTGAGGACCCCAAATTAGTAGATATTTTTATCAATCTTGGCCATAATGGCTCAGCACTTCAGTTCCCTATATATAAAGTAAGTCTAATAGTATAGTCTCACTTCTCAAGTTTGAAGGCAAATTAATTAGTATTTCGGAAGCACTCAGAAACCCTACTAGAGAATGCTATAGAAACACCCATAAGATATTAATAATTCAGTATTCTGCACAGGGTTTGAATGATGTGCAGTAAGGAAGGCATGGAGCTACATATTGAGTGATAAGAATAAAAAGAATATTGAACAGCTGCTCACTCCGGGAGCATCGTCCATCCTATGAACTGAATGATGTATGTGTCTCTGCAGTTAAAGACTTATTATCATGCATATGTGCAATGAGCTCGAATTAAAGTTGCAAAAGCAAGGTTAATTCTGATTTTTCTGAAGTTGAGGGGGCTTGAATTTGCAACACGCACATACTTTCAATGTAAATATTTTGTGTGATCATCTCTGTATTTTCATGCTTTCCTCCTGAAGACATGCAAAGCTTCCTGTGTCAGTGAACCCAGTGATCACTTACATAAAGCATTCATATGGCCTGGGTCACTCTGGGAACAGATGCATTGATTTTGCAGGGACCAACACCAGGGGCAAGTTTGGCTTAAACCATCTTCTTTGTCTGATTGCGTAATTTTGTAGTGGCTGCTGGGTAGAAGTGAGGCATTAAATGTGCACAGGGACAGAGCAGCAAGCTTGTCTTTTGGCTTTACTTCGTGTCAGTTTTTTTTGGTGGTTAATGTAGCATTGGGAGAATCACATAAACTTCCATCCCAGAAATGAAGTTATTGCCAAGGCAAAAATTCCTATATTTACATATAAATATCCCCATTCAGCATGACTGAGTACCTTTCTCATTTGTAATGAAGTAGCAACATCCACAACAATCAAATTCTAAGACAGAGATGTTAGATTAAACTGACTGTACGTATCTTTGGATGTAAACCCAATCTTTCAGAAATTCTACCTGATCCAAATGAATAATCCTTACTAAACATGTTCTGAATTATGACCAGATTTCTACATAAGATTACTTGATCTCAGCAAAAGACCTCTGTAATACAGAAAAAAGACTGCTGGCTCCTTCTGTCTCACTCAAGGATGTAGGTCAATTTTTAGTATGTCATCTATGTTTAGATCAAAGGTTTGGATTTTCCCAGTGACCTGGAGCAGTCAGTGGACATTGTGGCCTCCTGTTATTCGTGACCAAACCACAATCCAGTCTTTTTCAACCTGTCATCTACTTTTCACTTTGAGTTCTGGAAAGAACAAGAGTGGTATTTTAAATTTTGTTTTGCTGGTCATATAATGACAATTAAAAATATCTGCTTCTCCCCTTTCTTTATTCTCACTTTATCCCAGTTTTCATAACAAATATATGGGGTTCCTAACTAGATGTAGTCCTGTTCCACGTTATATTTTCTTGTTAAGCTAACTCAGAGACTATTTCGGAGAAAAACTGTGTCATCGCTTGTCAGGAAGGAATTTAAAATATTAAATCATATTTTTTTAAGCAAGCTCTTAACTTTGCTTGCACTTCTAAATGCTTTTCTGGACATAGATACATTTCTGAGGAGAAAGCAGTATTGTTTATTTACACAACTCTCTCTTCTCCTTTTTTTTTTTTCCCCCAGAAACATAACTTATTATCTACTCCAAGATTAAAAGCATTCTAAACCATATCAGCTGCTAGAAATAGCTATCTTGTTGATTTTCAGAAAGTCTACAATACTCCATCTAATGTATTCAATGAATTATTTATTTCTTAAAGAGATACAATAAATCTTCACCTACTGTATTTGATGATTTTCATAGCAGGAATAATAAGTAATATGATTTGAGTGTGATTGGAACCAGGTACCGGGAGGGGGGAAGGGAGGTCAATTTAGACTATTTACCAAGCACATCGAAAGACAGTGCATCTGTAAAGATACTGGACATTGCTACTCATTTAAAGTTTCCAGGGGAAGAAGTTGATGTATTTCTATTGAAAATAAAGATCAGTAATTACTCAAATACTTATATTTTAAAGGAGCAGCTTAGGTGCAAAAGCACGATGGTGATGTTCAGTGGCATTGTTCCCTGTCACATTGGAGTGAATCCGAGTAATTCCATTGATTTCAGTGGACTTTCATTGGGCTAACTGAGAATAGAATCTGACTCCATGTTAGCTGGGGGTGGGGAAAGTGGCAGGAATATAAATAACTCCAGATAAGTATTTGAATTACAAATACTCTGCAACATGGTTTTTATCTGCTAAGACTGGTCATACCAAGTCATGAAAGTTCTGGATACATCTTCTCTCATTTAATTACTAAAGTAAAAAAAAAATACAAAAAATACAGCACTGCTCAGTGGGCAGCTGTTTTTGATGCTGTTATTACATATTGTTGATGTCACGCTCTGAAGCATCCATCAGAGGATCTCTAGTGTACCTCAGAAGTATGCTGCTCCTTTCAGACCTTGAATCAACCAAAAGTTAAAGCTTAAAGGATTTCTTCTTTGCAGGTAGTGAGAGGAGTTGGTGAGTCCCCTGTCCCACTGCTGTGTGTCTGCACAGTAACAAACAGCTGAACAAACAGTTAGGAGCATGAACACCAAGCCTTTAGATTTTAATGTCTTCTAAGATATTCAAAGGAATCTTGCAGAATATTTATGTGCGTTATACAGGAATTTCAGGGTTTAACAATTCCTTGCCTTGCCATGCTTTGCCTTACCTTTCCTTCCCTGTCTCTCCACCCACAGACACTGCATTTTTCTCTTTTATTGGTGAGATGGAGACACTAGTTCAAGAAGAGCATAAGATTTTCATATAATGTCTTACTCCTCTTGCCTTCTTCTGTAAGCAGGTATATTTTACATGGAATACCTGCAGTGGGATCTTGCTCTAGATCTAGCTAGAATTAGCAGCAAAGCACAAACTGGTACTAACTTTCTCTGTATTTACCTGTATCCATCATCCATTCACCTCTGAGGCTTCTTCACAGATATGTTCTGACTTTCACACAGTCTTTAAATTGCCTTGAGGTCTGGTTCTTTCAGATCATTGGTACTATATAAACATGTATTATCAATATTAGTCATCAAAATATCTGACCTTTATTTTAGTCATCAAAATATCTGACCTTCAGAACATGCTGTTAAGCAGCAAAAAGACTGACTTAGGTAATTTTGCCTTATATACTTTTCTATTTAAATCTCTCCTCTGTGAAAAGCTATTCCAAACATCTATTTGCAAAAATACCTTAGTAATTTGCATCTTTTGACTGGATTGCAGATACTGTTTTCAATTTTAGGAATATTTTACTTTAATATTTGTGTTAGTCAACAACTTTTGGCTGGTAATAAGAGTGCTGGCACACTAAATAAATGAATTCTTGTTTCACTTTTTTTTTTTTTTTTTTTTTTTTTTAAGCATGATGAGCTTTCTCCTCTCTCGTGCATTAGAGATTTGAGTAACTATCTAGTTAATACTTGTTCTGCTGATACTCTGGAAAGCTTTTTTTTAACAGTATGAATGAACTCAGCATAAATGTAATTCTAAACTTTGGCTGACATAGCTCAATAAATCAAAACCTTCATCTCCCAGTCATACACTTAGTTTCATTAAGCACATAAGAGTAAAGCTAGTAATAGCATTAATAGATGGCAAAAAAAAATTGCATTTCAACCTGTTGGAAATTCCCCACAAATAGACCTAAATAGATACAGATACCATTAAACCACCTTATTTCAGGTATGCACATTCAGGTGGCAGGGTGTGCCCGCTGTATTTTTTTTACCAGCTGTGGTGGGAAGGGGCAGTTTCCCACTATTGGGATCTCTTGCAAGTCTTGGATGTTATTTTATGGTTAGAAACATCTGGATGCAAATGTCTCCCACCAGCTCCTGCAATGTTTCTACCAGTCCCCTCAGAGTAAAGAATTGGTGTCTGTGGAGACCCCATAGGAAGGGTAAAAGGGTCAGTGGAAACTGCCGTTTTCCTACCTGTGCAGGCTGAGAGTTATAGACCACAGTAGGCAGCCTTTTATAAGATGCATTTGAATGAAGATGGGGCAAGATAATCCAGGGATTTTGAATTTATAATCTTAGCCATATAAATTGGAAGACTTGGGCAAAGCCAAAGATCACAAAATCTGTCCCAAAAAACCCCTTATCTTTGTGAAAAGAAACATGTTCATATAGCCTTAAAGCTGTCACAGCCAGCATTTATTATTAAATTTGTTATGGGATATAGAATGTATTTGCTGTGTGAAAAAGAAAATGAAAAACTCCCTTTTATTTAAAGATTCCTTATGCAGAGGATGTACAGCTTAACTGCAAGGCTCTTGTCTATTAAACTGGAGTACACAGGGCATCATGATGAAATAAACCTTCCAAGTTTTCTTGCTCATTGCTCATTCTTTTGGCCTGATTCTCCATCCTGATTTGTCAGATGGTATAGGTTAGGGAACAGGAGTCTTACTTTTTCAATAAATGTAAAATCTAACAGCATTAGTTACGCTGTGGTTTTGTAGTCAACAGTGATTTCTAATGGCACCAAGGAAATGTTTTCCAGCTTCACATCAGGTGATTGAGCTTGGCAGCATCTGTTAAATCAGCCTTCAAGCTTCATGCTGTTCTTTTTAAATTAAAACTTTTACATATTTATTCCTTGCTTTACTGTACTGTGGTAAGATGCTAAATTGCCAGTAAAAAGATTTCTTTAGTAATAATTAAAAGCAACTCTTTCTAAGTCAGCTTCATATGCATTTTTATCTTAGTTTAAATTAATGTTTTTGATATTTGAGAAGTACCTAGATGTGTCTATCACTAAAAAGTAGCAATTGCATGTCAGGGTTGCTATAGGAATGTTGTGTCCCATTAAGATATTAACTTTTTAAAGAGGTGATGGAAAATTGGAGCAGGTTCAGAAGAAAGCTGCAGGAATAATTGGAGAATTGGAAAGTGCTCTTTACAGTGGCAGCCCGAAGAAACTTCACCCATTTAGATTATTTAAAAAGTAGAGGTAAAGAAACAACTGGACTGTGGTCTATAATCCTCTGCACAGCAAGGGTAAGGTAAAAGCTGAGGTGAGAAGATTCTTTAAAAAACCAAACCAAAAGAAAAGGACACATATAACATGATCCATGGCAGAAATCAGTCAGCAGTTTTCAAACTGGAAATTTCTGAGGAGGGAGAATAATTTGGCAGTGGAAAATACTGCCAAAGGATGCAGTCAGTTTTATACACACTAAATCAAACCTGCATGCTTTTCTGAAGGTACACTACAGCTTTATCACAAGCTGTGGCTTGAGGCAGAAATTGTTGGGTGAGCTCCTGTAGCATGAGTTATGCAAGAGGACAGAACACACAATTGTAACTGTCTTGGCTGGGAATGTGTGAATCATGTTCTAGTGCAGTACGAGGCATTCTTTCATCACAGTCTCTAAATTTATATTAAGTGCTGTCCAGGTCATTACAATTCTTTAAATAGACTATCAAGTCTCCAGGTAGTCAGAGACTGCCCTTTTTTTCAGCATATAGAGTACAGAATCACATTTTGCTTGGTGGGAGGGGCAGACTTTAAACTTAGCTCATGGAAGAGCTGTGGAAAAAAAGAAAATGCCTAGGAAATCAAAACTGCTTTGTTCACATTTATGCTGCCTGCCCTTCTTTTGTTTCTTTGGTTTTAAGTTCACCTGTTTGCCAATGGGTAGCTCAGTGCACTTTCTGAGCACGTAACGGGTTTGCACCAGAGCTGTTGTGACTGCCCAGGGGTTTCCAGACCTTCTTAGCCACAGTCCATTTTGTGATGAAGGCCTACTGAGATATTGGAAAAATGTTTGATTCATTGGCATCAATGGCCACTGTTACTTCATAGTTGTAATACCATAAAAACATTTCTCTCATACCCTAGGCTGGGAGTTAGCTGTTTGTATGGCTGGTGATTTAATATGGTTTAAAAGCAGTCTGGGATTCAGGCTGTTTATATTCAGCTTTCCTATATTTTCCTATATCAGGAAAAGTGCTTGAAAACTTGTACACATCCCAGGCACCAACCCTGTAAACTATTTCCAGTGCTACCTTACTCTGTAGTTTTCCTCTGCCTTTAACTGGAAGCAGACTGTTTTGCTATTTTTTACTTTTCCTTGTTGGTGAAGAACGTTTACATTTCTACCCACAAATGAAGCATTTTGCACAAATGGGAATTCTCCAAGACAGCACTTTAGCCTACAGTAATGATCTTTTTCTTGAGGTCTGGAAACTTTACCTGCCTTCACAGATGCAGTTTTTTAATATAAGCTGTGAAATCATGTGCTTATGTTGACCCCGGTCACCCTATTCCTGGCTTTTCTATCTCTGATCTTGGCTTGTGCACGACCCTGATAGACTCATTCTCCTTCTCTGGTTTGCTTCCTACCCATTCCCTATTTTGTGTGTTTTTTGTGCAGTGCTGCTAAATGTCCCACATCAGTCAACACCAGGGCGTTTTAGCTGGTGCTATTGCAAACAGTTTGCTACCAGTACTCTTAGCAGTGCTTTTCACTAGTACCAATACAGTCTGGGAAAGTGCAGAATGGGTTTTTTCCCCCTTATTAGGATTATTCAGGTTTTGTAGAAAAAAAAAAAAACACACAGAAAAAAATTACAAAAGTAACTGATGATGTCTAAGTAGAGGCATTTGTTGTTTGGGTGGTCGTGTAATTGTAGCCCATAACTATAATGAAGATTTTTGAGAATTAAAAATAACAAATTTCTCAGTCATTTGTGATCCAGTTTTGTTCTCTCATTGTCATCAGTGGCAACAAATGAAAATATCTTTTAAATGAAGGTAGTGAAAAGAAGAGCTCCTTGTTAGAACAGATTGCCTAGGAAAGGCACTGCAACTGTATTTGTCTTATTTGACTTGACTGCCTGGACTAGTAACCTCCAGAATGAGTGGATCTAGTCCACTCAGTAACTCTATTAATTCTTTCTGCTATGGTGCCACTGAGGCAGAGAGGCTGCACTCAGGAAGTAACAAGCATTGCTTTCAGAGGGAAAAAACACCCAAAGGTGTCTCTAGAAACCACCGAAATTGAGGAACAAAGCATTTCCCCACCTTTGCTAATCCTTTAGCCTCTGTGTATTGCCTTTGCTAAAGAAGTGTGTAATGTCCAATATCTGATGCATATGAGCTAACTAAAGGAGACATTGTCAAGCCTTTATTTGGATTATTGTCTTTTGTTGTCTTGTTTCCCAAACATAAGGTTATTTGAAGCTCTCAATATGTTAACTAATATGTAGTTAATTATTTTATTTTTAAAAAACCTTTGTCTTGGTGTGCTTCTATCGAAGGATCATGCAAGGCTTTACATATTTCCATACTTTCAGCATATTTTTATGCAAATGGTTGTTAAAAATGAAAATTCTAATTTCAAATGAAGAAAATTCATGACATGCATCTTGTGTTGCAGTTTAATCACTGTATACCCAGGAAGGTATTGACAGTTGTCCCGTGGAAGCTATTAAAGTTCCTGTCCAAGGTTAAATGAAATTGCAGTTTATCAGAGCAGCATTGAGAAAATAAGGGAATCTGTTCATGGCTCTTGATTAATGCCAAGCATGATCAACACAAGGGGGTTCATTAAGCTATACATCATGTGGGTAATTTAACATGTCATTGTGCCTGCTGTCTGCTTTAACTCTCTGCATAACCCAGTGTTCTGAACTTGTACCTGAAGCGTTTTCTCCCAGACTTTGCCATGCTTGGGTTGGCTCAGCATTTGTATTTATACCAATCCCTTTTTTATGATTGTTCTTGGTTTTTGTTTAATATTTACAATTTATACAGGGAATGCTTCCTTAATTGTCTAATTTTCCTTGACCTTTTAGATATTTCTATGTTTTGGGAAGTTGGTTTTAAACAAGGCAGTCAGAACTAAAGGAATTAGGTCCTAATCCTAAGAGAGAACAGCCTCCTCAGTTCCCAGTGAAGAACTACCTCTCTATACAAGATCAAGCCTGACAGCTTTCCACACACTGATAGCTCCAAAGGATGGAGTGGAAAGACTTTTCCAAAGAACTACAGAAATCTCCTGATGGCAGGCGTTCACCCTCCTTGCAATTTCAACCACAGTGACATTTGTTGGGAAGGCAGCATAGCACTGTGCAAGGAATCCAGGAAGATTTTACAGTGTTGAGATGGATTTTTTAGCACAAATGCCAAGGAGATCAGACTTGAGCACCCTGATTCCTTGACACAACGGAATGACTGGTTGTGTGAATGTGGAGGACTGGTGGATATGAAGTTTGGCTTTAATGAGGTTTTCATGCCATCTTCCACAGCTTTTCCATATAAGAGATTGCTAAATGCATTTGGTCTTGTCTTGGCTGTTGGATCCATAGGCATTTATCAGTGACTTCATGTTTAGTTAACAGCTGACAATAAGAAGACCAACATGATATTGAAATGGGACTGACTCAGTTCAATGTGTTTATCATCAAGAACAGTGATATAACAGAATTAGGAGGAGTAGTTAACGTGCTTAGCAGGAGAGACTCAGTCCAGAGGGGCCTTGAGAAACTTAGGGATGGAGCCAACATAAAATTTGTGAAGTTCAGCAAGAAGTGCAGGGTCCTGAGTAACCTCATGGATCAGTGCAGGTGAGGAGAGCCAGCATGGCTGAAGAGGTCCCTGAGCAGCGGCCACCAGGCTGAGTATGAGCCAACAGTATGTGCTCACTGCAAATAAAACATATGTGCTTCTGAGCCATACTGCAAGGACTGAGGCCAATAGGTTAGGAGAAGTTATTATCCCATTATGCTTGTTACTGATGAAGCTGTACTGGGAATATTTGTATCCTCAGGTTCTTCATTTCTGAAAGCATGTGTAGAAAGTGGAGAGGGGCTAGCAGGGGGTTATGAAAGTCAGGGACTAAGGTAATTTGCCTTTCAAGGAGAGGCTGAAGAAGCTGGTCTTTTATCTGGACAAGTGGAGGCAAAGGAACAATATGATAGTATCCTAACACTCCTTGCAGAAGATTTGTAGAAATGATGGAATCAAGCTCAACTTTGACAGCTGGTAAAAAAAAAAAAAAAAAAAAAAAAAAAAAAAAAAAAAAAAAGATGCAATGGGCTACTAGCACCCCACTATGCCATAACAAAAATTTCAGGACAGTCCAGCTGTGCATCAGAATGCATGCTGTGCTCAAGACCATATTGGGATGGAAATGGTGAAGAATGCACTGTTCCTCTAACCACAGCTTCCTCACTGTATTCATCGTTGGGCCCATCTTCCCCAGTTTCTGTGGGAGAGAAATTTGAAATAAAAGAGGGAAAGGCAGTACCTGGGCAATAAGTGGCCAGGATTGTGGGTCATGTGGCTGTATTCCTAAGTCTCAGAGGGCTGAGGTTTTATTACTCTTTGATGTACTCGAAAGCCTCCAACAGTGCTAGAACTGCCAAGGTACAGTGATGGTGTAACATGCAGTACCTGACCAGAAAAACCTGTAACATACCTCCTTACTGATACCAGTAGTACTATGAGTGGTTTAAAGCATAGTATGCACCAGCTACTACCACTTTTGAAATTCACCTTGTTCCAAATGAATTTAGAAAATATCTACTACACACTTAGATCAGCTGATGATTTTCAGTGCCTATTTATTTGCTGTGCCATTGCTTGCATTAGCTGTAGGAATCGACTCAAGGCAAAGGACACTGCATTTATTTTTCCAAGTGTAACAAAGCTATCAAATAGAGGAATCAAAGGATCAAGTGATTTACAGGAGATATACCTAAAAATTCAAATAGCACAATTCAGGATATGTACTATGTTTTATTAGAGCAACTGAAGTGATTTTCCATTCTCTTCACATTTACTTGTTTTCATGTAGTTCTGGGATTAGCTGAGATTCTTGTATCTGGGAAAGACTGACTGTGCTAGAACTTTCAGAGCATTGTCATTTAATGAGAAGTTTATCTTAGCAATGAATTTCTTTTGCAGAAATTGTATTTGCTGCCTACATCTGAAAATAATTAACTGTCTAATTTCTTTTAGTATAAGGATTGAGAATTGAATATAAGTAAAATAGATATTACAGTCTAAAGCCATAGTACAAAAGTGTATGCTGGTTGTAGTAAGTAACACAGAATGGTTGTTTAATATAACTGCAGTTAGTGTATTACTGCTTCTAGCAAGTTTGCCTTTAGTTACAACTGTCATGTCTCTTGCTGCAGTGTGAATCTCTTTTACCCTGAAACCTTAAATAGTTCTCAGGTATTCACAGTTCCACAGTGGAATCGTTTTAAAAAGATAGTGTATTGTTTTCTGCTACCATTAATTACCAAAGGTTTATTTACAAGACAATAATTAATTATACGTCTGGGATGCTCAAGAGTCTAACATAAATCAAAGCAGACTTGATAAGAAGCGATGAAAGTCTCACATAATTAAACAGGGCACTAGAGACCAATTGTTTATAGAATTATTTGCTTGGGCTAATTGACACTAATTATTTAATCTGATTTTCTTCTTCCCAGTAATGCTTCTACCAATTCTCTGTTCTCGGCTGATGGCACAAGCATATTTCACTTTATCAAGGTATTCTCACTGTATCAATACAAAGGTTTTTCAGCTGTTTCCTTCACTAGACTATTTTTGTAGCAATGCAAGAGGGAAGTATGGAAACTGATGATCATTAAGTTTTGGTCATAATCTCCTAACTACACAAGGTATTGAAGTGTTGCAAATGCTAAGCAAGGCAATAACTTAGTTGATGATAAAAGTTAATTCTGCAGTAGGAGCAGCCTTAGGAACACAAACATGAAACATATTTGCAAGCCAACTGATAGTATAGCTCACTTGCTACAGCTCCCTAGCTACTATAAAAATTCTAATAAGAACTTTATTTCTAGGTAAGATCAGTAACATTTCCCTGATGATGCATTATCTCATATTTTATAGATATCAACCTGTGGCACAAGAAACAGTTCATGGAATTTTTAAATTTCTTGCCAGAAACTGAATTCAAAGCCCAGTGGTGCTATTGAATCTCTGATGCTGTTTTATTGGATCACTCCTCACGTGCTAGAGCAGAGCATCAGCATGTCATGCAATTCTGCCATGTCCTATAGTCATGCAGAAATAGCAGCAAAACACAGAGATAACCAAATTAAATAGGCTGATCCTAATATATAATTTAATTCCATCTGGACATATAATTTATTTTAGACTTTAGTGTTACTTGGTCAGTAATATGCTTGGAAAGATGTTGATGTGTGTTTTTAGTCTGCCTCCTTAAGGAAATGAGGCTAATGTGATACTTTTACCAGAATGCCCAGAGATTCCCTTTACCAAAGTTTTAACTCACTGATCAATTTGAAATGGATGTAACAATGAAAGATGGCTCAATTATATGAATTTCCAGTGAAATTCATGAAAATAGGTGTTTTTGTAGTGGAAAAAAGATATGTATTAGAATCCCCACAGAGAAAATGACTATAGTATAAATTCTATTATTAAACAACGGAGAACCCATGTGGGGTACTGCCTGTGAGTTGTTACAGAGCTAACGTTTCTTATGAGGTAGTGAAGCACACAAATATTTTGGTCAACCTTTTGCAAGCGTCTGATTCCTAACAGATGAGTCCTTTTCTTCTCCTTAGTCTTAAACACTGCTGAGAATTTTCAGCATGTAACTGTGTAATGCTCTAAGCCAAAGGGTGACCAAGGTCCACATGCAGCCCTTTCAACTGCAGCACTTCCAATCCACATGCAGCTGTCTCTTCTGTCTCTGCAGCTACACATCCACCTTTTCTCCCCATCAAAATATTTAGGTAACCAAGCAGCTTATAAAATTGTGAATATGATCCAGTCCCCAAGAACTTGTGTGCTGCTCTGTCCCTACACTTTATATAGCCAGACTTAGCTTTGTGTTCTAACACTAGTAATTCAGATATCTTGATTATGATTGCTACAATTATTATTCTGACAGAAGAGATAACATCCTCCTTCAAGGAACCCTGTGTTTTGTATCCTCAAATTAGTTTTCAGGCTCTACTTCTGACTATAAGCAAGGATTTCAAAAGTGGTAGCAGGTCCAAGTTGTGAAGTAACACATTCAATACTTCAGAGTGAGTGACTCGGGGAATATCAGTTACTAGTTGCTGCTGGATGTAACTGCACAACTCATGGATTATCCAGGGCATTGATGCTAGAAACAATATATCACCTAGCTACATTCTGACTAGGTCATTACAAATACATGTTATCAATTGGTTTTTATTAAATTACTTCATAACAAAAATCACAACTTATCATTTGGTTTTCCCATCTTCAGACATATATGCAAGAATCCACATCCCACAAAATCTCTGGTCCCTGTTACCACTGTGATTTTTTATTTAATTTTAAAGTACCTTAGGATTCTTGAATAAAAAATGATAAGTAGTGAATAGTGTCTTAATAAGGAAGGCATGAAAACTGTCTATATTCTTACATCATCTCAGAAGAAATTGGTTAAAGTTCTTGTTAACAGAAGCCTTACATGAAAAATATGCTGCATGAGATAGGAAATGCTGGTAAGTGATCAAAACACAAGAGACCCTTTATGTCTCCCCAATGAGAATGAAATATTTGTGTGTCTGTGTACAGATTTATAGATTTTGTGAATTTGCTTCTCGTAATACGCTATAAGAATGCAACAGAAATAATTATATTCTAAGTCCTTTTTTATCTTGGTGCTGGTTTTAAACTAACTTAATTTCATTTGAGTTTGTTTTTATGCCCCTTGTAGGGGGATGTAATCAGTCTGTTACAAATTTACTTTTAATAGGCAAGGTAAAAAATGGTTTAGTGTTGGAATCTAATTATCGGTGTATAAATGGATCTTGTATAGAGAGGCAATAGAACAGTATGGTTTTGAGAATATCAGAGCTGTGCTTCAAAATTGAGAGAAAGCTATTGCATTTTAAATAATTGATACTTTTTAAAGTGGAGAAACTGAAACTGTGAGGAAAAATATAAGATGAAAACTATAATATGAAAATATGCATACGTAAGCATCTGAAAGTGCAAGAAGAGTTTAGGACTAAAATGTAAAAACAGGTTTATCAGAGAACATGTCTCTATCTGTATTTTATTATTTCAGTTATAATATAGAAAAAGGAGTTTTTAGAGGGTTTTCCAAAATAATCAGGCAAGCTCATATTTAGCTATTTAAAATACATGTCAGGACTTCTTGAAAGTATTGTGTCATCATTAGTCTAATTCTAAGACAAAGCACTCTATATACTCCCAGATTCAAGGGAATTAAAGGGATCTGAGGAGTTGACTTTCATCTCTATCCCCTTAACTGGCTGGGGTGCTGGGGCATGCATCTTTTCCATGCCCAGGACACACATCTGTAGCTGGAGAACAGGAGCTCAGCCTTCCAGGATCTGCCGAGTGTCCTGGGGAGGCACAGGACAGCCACAGCTTGCTCCAAGCCTGAGCAGAGGTGCATATACCATGCTCACCTCCTTTCTAAGGCTCATGAGGAGGGCATCTGTATGGACAGATTTTTATATTAGCTGTGGGTGGGTCCCACAAACACTGAAACTCAGTGGGAAGACACAGAATATTTGGTGTGAACATTGTGTAAATGTTTATAACCACATAGTCAATGTATTTTATCTAGAGCACAAGGTATTAATTTTGTTTCCAACATCTGGAAATAAATAACAAGGCTTTGCCCAGCCTAAGTGTTTTATAGGTTTAAAATCTAGGTTTACCTGTGTTCAAACTTCTTTGTGTCCACAGGTAGGTTCAACAATGTGATTTGGACTTTGTTTAAAGCTGCTGTGGCAGCCAACAAAGCTGAAATTGGACAGTCTGGCCAAGTTTTTCCTAGGAACAATCCAACAAATTTGGTATACCAAAGACAATGTTTAGGCTTAGAGACTGGAAGGGACTAAATTCACTGGTAGCTGTTGTGTGTTTGCTAGCTCAATGGGAACACCAGGCTCAGAGCCTTTATTGGGTTCTTCCCATAACTGAAAGATAGAGTTCAGAGGTTTTCAACTTACACAAGAATTTTGACAAACAACTGGTTTTTGTGAACTTTTATGGTCTCTCGTCCTCTCAACTATTTGCCTCACTGCACTAAAAGTCTTAAAAGACTTTTTTTTTTTTTTTTCAAAGCTAGAGTTTTGTCACAATGATGCACAGAAGAACCAAAATCTGCTCCTGAAAGGAGACGGGAACCTTGCTGCGTTTATTGCCATTGAAAAGGACGTTCACCATTCCCATTTCTCTTCTTCTCATCTTCCCTTCTTCGTAGGAAGTTCAACTTATAAAATGAAAATACCAGTCTTAGCACTCATGACTCCAGTATCTGATAGACTGATGACTTTTTGTCAGCAATTTGTACTTCCTACAGCCATGGAGTTCTCTGTTCAAATATACCACCTCTGGTACACACAAATAAAATATATTTTGTGGGGAGTTTTCAGTACAATAAAACCTGTGATAAAGGAGTTATCAGACATTTTTTTTACGCTGAGGTCAATAGGAATTTGTATTCTTTGTAGATTTTATGAAGAACAACCTACTGCTGTATGCCAAGCTGCCACAACTGTACCTCAGGATCAAGGATACAAGAGAACAATTTCTTTATCCTCTCTTACATTGAGCCTGGTAATCAATGGGAAGCAAAGAAGAATCAATATTAATTGATCAGTTAGGTTTTTAAATAATTGGCATTCACTCCACTCTCTAGACAAAATAACAACTGGCTTCTAGGGTTTGCCCTTTTCCAGCTCTTTTATCCCAGTTTGTGCAGTGGCTGCTGCGATGCAGGAGATGCCCCCAGGGCACGTGGCACAGCCCCCACAGACATCCCTGGCGCTGCAGATAGAACTCAGACAGGTGGAGTGGTGCACTGCAGCACCAGGGAGTGTTTTCAGAGTGCTGCTCCTTGCAGGGCAGTGGCCAGGCTCACTTTCCTTTGGTTTGTTCCCAGTAATTCCAGCACTGCAATGAAGCCAGCCTGGCAGCAGCACCAGGCCTGCCAAGGATGCAGGGGCCAAATACACCAGCAATGACACTGCAGTTTACCTCATGCAATCTACATTTTTGTAGCATCCTTTGGAGCACAATAAAGGTTAAATGATAGCACCCATGACAGCAATGAGATTATAACAGCAGAATATAGTTTATTGATGTAAAAATATGGAACAAGTAGTGCTGGATGTACACTTACATGTTCTGCAAGCAGCAGAGGAGGCACTGATGGCCTTTTGTACTCTCTAAACCTCTCTTCAGGCTTCTGGAGATGGACTTGGACACAGATACATCTGTCCCATTCCTGGCCTCTCTCTGCCTATAGTCACTACAGAGATGTTCATTCAGTATTGAACTGGTGAAATTGGTGCTATGTTTTCTCAAATAACATCTTCTTTTAGATGACCTTCAATGCCCTAGCTAATCAGGGTGAATTTGGATCTTCTGACACTCAACCCTTTGGTTGAGTGTCAGTGCTGCATGCTTCCCATAGATATGTCTCTTTGATTTCCCCCTGGTCTTATGCGACAGCCAGCTGGGATTTCTAAACTGATCTTCATAAGATCTTTCTAGGATCTGGTCCTTTATCTCTCTCTCTCTTTTGGCTTCCCAGCTCTGAGATAGTTAGAAAACCTCTGCTCTACAGACGTGGTGTGACACATTACAGATTGTGTGGTTCTCAAGTTTTTCTGGGTCTCTGATCTATTACTGGCAGCATGAAACTCCAGGGATTCTTCATGCCATTGCCTCTTAGAGTGCACAAAGAAGAGTAGCTATGGAGGACCCTAAGTCTGCCACTCTACTCAGCTCTGCTGTGAAGTTCAAATAGTTACTGGCTGCCTATTCACCCAAGAAAAAGAAAAAACATATAACTAAGACATGTAATATTGGTAAGAAAGCATTGTGTTATTGAAAGTGGTTTTTAATTGACCTTCTGGTACCATGCCTGAATTTATGTTGTTTCGTACTCGCTGTGCTTGCCACTTTTTTATTCTGTAAATATGACTGAAGCATTTTGATCACCTGTCCTAAGTGCTTAATCAAACTCTATTATCCTGCTAACCATTAACTAGCCAACAGAAAGTTACGGCCTCGAAATGTTACTACCCATGGGCCAGCCTTACATAAGGCAAATAATGGCCTTTTTCTTGGGTGTGATAGAAATCTCTGTTTCCCAGAACCAAAATATTTTTATATTTTGCTATTAAGTTTCATTGAAGCTTTGTCTACTTTTATGTAAAGTATACTGATTTATTAGAAAGCTCACTCCATGATAAACTGATAATTGGATGCTGTTGAAAGAATGAGTTTCATTGATCTAGTCAGTGACCACAGACATTACTGAAGTAAACCTCTTAACAGTGCTGGGGCGTATTTTGGCCACAATCAATTTTTGTGAATCTTCCCTTGTAGTATTTTGTTTTATTTGACACTATCTGCATTGATCTAAACCCAGAGCACATTTAATGTGTAAAATTTATCTTGACAGAAAGTTTCATTACTTTTCAGTCAACACAAACTTCTCATTCTTTATTATAGATTAAAAATCTGCTTTGACAATCTGTGCAAGTAACCTGTAGATACCTGTTGCATCAGTATGCATGTGCCAGAGACAGAAAAAGGATTGTAGTTGGAGACCTGGGCTTTAAATAAATGAGATATTGCACTTGCTGACGTTGAACAGAATGTTTTTTAATATCTGGTGTGAGGAAGATGCCAAATATTAAGATTCCCTTCTCTGCTTTCTGTTGCTGTTTTCATTGTTAATTTTTTTAACAGAGCTTGATTTTCTCTCTCCTCATAGCAGATTCATGGCTCAACACAAATGCAGCCATTTTAGTGTTAAACTCCATGAACTCATCTCTTGCCTTTGGATGAGCCCAAAGGCAAGAGACGATCCACAGAAAGACAGAACATCAGGAAAGCCATTCTGACATTTTTGAAGGTGTTTGAGTGCTGATGTTGATCATCAGAATGTTTTAACTATGATTTACACTTAGCAATCCAAGTAGATAATTATAATTTAATTTTAAACTAAAACATCACTAATACTAATGTTTATAAAATAAGAAAAACCTGTGTGCTTCAGATGAGATGTTTAAGTTACTACCACCTTCAGGGATGTTTGCCATCAGTGTGGAGGCATCTGTTTGCAGGCAAGCTCTTAAGATTCTGCATAAATAATATTCAAAATATTGTTGTGGTGAACTGGATACACTTTCTGAGTTCCTTGATTTTCTTTATGTTGCATAATTCAGTAAGTGAATTAATAAGAAGTAAAAAGTAGTGAATAAGGCTCAGCCATATCTTGATAGAAATCAGGTTCAAATTTTTTAACTGGATGCACACTACTTTGTTTGTGTTTGTTTCACTTCTGGTGGTAGCTGCTTCTTATCTTGTGACTCTTGGCTGGTGAAAAAAGCATGGTTTCTTTGTAAATAGTTTCATTTGCATGAAATTCACTACCGGAAAAAATCAATTGTCTTTAGGATTTATAAACCCCTATTTTTAAATAAAATTTATATCCAGAAATATCTTTGATTAGACAGCCAATGCTTTATTTTTCTATTTTTAAAATACCAGAGAGATGAAAAATTTCCATGTTAGAAGTTCCAAGATTAAGGCAAGTGCACTATTATCTAAAGACAGTTACCCAGTGACATGAGAAGTTTTAAATGTCTTTCCTAGGTAGCCTGAATTACAATTATTTCTGGAGAGAATTGCTGCCATCTTGTTCTTGCTGATTTATGGGCTGACTCTGAAGGTGAACATCAGGCTGGCATGGTTTTTTGTTTCTTTTTTTTTTTTTTTTTTTTTTAACTAAGCCAAATGGTTTAAAAACCGTAAATCCCTGTAAACAGGGGCCTGAACATTGCAATGCAAGTGAGAATGACTTTGACTGATGCTGAGAATCTACATGAGAACCTGCATTACATGTCTTGGAGGTTTCAAAGGAGGGGACATCTAGCCTTTCCTGATGAGGAACAGTGCTTTGTACAAGCGGGATCACTCTGAACCTCTTTGGGGCCTTTCTGGGACTCATTTGTCTGAGCAAAACAGTTACTGCTGCTGACTGAATTCCTAACTCTGCCTACATTGGCACAAAATGAGACCTGTTTAATTCTCCATGGCTGGCAGTGGTGAAAAAAAAAACTTCTGAGAAAATCTAAAATACTTCTAGGATTTAAAGTTCTTTTTCTGTGTAAAGGACAACTGAAAGAGAGCAGAATAAAGCAGTGCTCTAACTTTCCTACATTCCAAAAGCAGAGTTTATAAGAAAGGTCATTGAGTGGTTGTTCTAGGTATCTACAGAAAGGAGATAATCAAGGGAGGTACAAGTACCCAATCAATGGGAGTGGACTTTGCAGGAGATTTGATAATGGAGAAGTTAATTTCCCTGGTGAGTTAAGTGAGATAACATAGTTTTATCTTTTTCAGAAAACTAAGGGTAAATGATCCGGTTCAATAACTCTCACTAACTACATTTAGATAAGCTTTTTTTTGGTGTTTATTAAGTTGTTTATTTTTTATAATACTACTAGTCGTCTAACACAGATAAGAATTTAGGTGAAAGTCAACAAACCTCCCTTTAAGCAGCTGGCCCATTTCAAGCACTGAGAATACATTAAATTATAAAGCACCCTCTCTTGTTTGATTAGAAGACCAAAGTTAGTCGTTGTGGAAATGTTTCAAATTGTAGGAAGCAGCTTTCATTGTGTGTGCAAAGAGATAGACATGTATGTGCAGTGAATGGTCTAACATTTCATTGCACTGTTGTGCTACCTTTAAGGAAAGGGAGGACTGAAAAGGCACATGTTTCACAAGGCTATAAATGGCTTATAATGAAAGATACACAATTCACTTGTGGGAAAGAATACTAGATAGAGTAGCTACAGTCATATAGGGTAACAATTTATCTTACAGCAGCAAGATATCTGAAATTTCACACAGTAGAAATGGGAGAATTTTCCACTCTGCTTTTGAATTCTGTATAGAATAACTATCTGTTCATTATCTTGTATCTGAATGCACACACGGTGAACTCTGAAGCCTGACTGTCAGGCAGGAAGAGATTAGTCTGTGTCTGTTAAACAGTGAAGTCCTCTAAGTGCTTTCATGCTCTTAAAAGCTCAATCTGCACTTGTATATGCAATCTGCAGTGTGGTGCATCATCAAAGAAAAGCTACTGAGTTTGTGCATGCATGTGTAGTAATTGATTTTTCCCAAGGTACTTGCCTGGGTGCAGTATTGCATATTTTGAGGGTAAGATCAAATCATAGTGTTGAGGAAAAAGCCGCTGCAAATATGATAGTGAAAACAACAGCACAGGTGGCAATCAGATTTGGAATGCAGACATCTTAAATCAGTGCCCTTTGCAGGAAATCAAGATAAATTTCAGTGATAGCAAGGTCTGGGAAAACAGTAGTGCCAGAAAACAAAAAGGTCTGGGTGTCTTTTTGTCTTAAACTGTATGATAACTCTCGAAGTGAATCCTTCACCTCACCAGAGAGAGGGCTTCTCTGGGCCTTGCCAGAATTTGATTGCTCACTGCGTCTCTGTTAGGATTACCCACTGTGATACATCCACCAGGACCCATAATTTCAAACAGTGAAAATAGTCCATGAAGATTTGACAGATTAGGAAAATGAAAACATTTGCATTGCGCAGATGACATGTGAGAAGAATCTGAGAGAGTTACATTTCTGCAGCCTGGAAAAGAGATGGCTAAAAAGAGATCAATTTTCTGTCTTCATCTCTGTTATAGAAAAAGATGAAGCCAGACTCTTCTTGCAGGTGCCCAGCAAAACAAGAAGCAGTGGATCCAAGCTGAAACAAGGGAAATTCCTCTGAAGAAAAAGGATTCTCCCTAGAGAGGTTGATTTAACACTGTAAAAGCTGTCCAGAAAGGCTGTGTAATCTTCATCCTTATAGAGGTATGAAAAACTCAGCTGGACGAGACCGTAGGAAACACAATCTAGTTTTGAAGTTAGCCCTGCTTTAATCAGTGTGTTTGAACCCAGTGTTTGAAGCAGTGTTTGGCTTTCTATGTCCCTTCTAATATAAACCACACTATCATTAAAACAAAAAAAACAAAACAAAACAAAAAAACCAAAAAAAAAAAAGTAAATGTAGAACTCTGCTTGGCCAGTTGAATGCTCCCTGAAAATGGGGATACATTTACATCTACAGTGTTTGCTCTTCAGGGCAGGAATTCACTTTTGGATTCTGTTTGGATCAGTAGTTGTGGGATTTCTATCCTTGGCTGGTGCTTTTCTAAGCTATAGCAATTGTCGTTTAAGCCCAGCTGGAAATTAAGCATGCTGCAGCTGCTTGCTCAAACCCCCCACCATTCCCCCCAAAACCTGGTGGAATGGGGGGGGGGGGGGGGGGGGGAATCAAAGTAAAATTTGTAGGTTGAGCAGTTTAAGAGTTTAAAAACAGTTTAATAATTGAAAAAAAAAGAGTAAAATACAGTAATAATGGCAAATGATAATAATAATAATAATGACAATAAAAAGAGAAACCCAAGCGATGCACAAGACAATTGCTCACCATGTGCTGGCTGATGCTAGACACCCCCTTTCTGAACCCAGATCAGCCCCTCCTCTTCCTCCTTTGTCCCCCCACTTTATGAACAGAACATGATGCCACATGGTCTGGGATATTGCTCAGGCCAGTTTGGATCACCTGTCTCAGCTGCATCTCCTCCCAACCTCCCGGGCACCCCCAACTTCCTTTCCAGTGTGGCAGTCTGAAAAGCAGAGCCTTGGCCTTGTGCAATCCCTGCTCAGCAACAATAAAAACATCTCTGTGTTACCAATACTGTTCAAAACATAGTCCCAGAGTAGCCACTGTGGAGACAATTAATTCTACCCCAGCCAAAACCAGCACATTATACAAATATCAGAAAAGAAGGGTGGCTCCATAAGTAGAAAAAAATAATGTTAAAGTTTATAAAGCATCTAAACTGTAGGAAATCTGATAATAAGAACAGAGATTCTATCAAAGCCATGACTTCGGTGGAGAAGGAAGTAAACTGACAAATCAAAAGACTGTGCTTTTTGAGACGCAGGGCAAATCATGTGATGAGTCTGTGACTGTCTTGGATGGAGAACGAATGTGCTGACTGGACTGTGACAGGCAGTCTGGATGTCTAGTGATGTGCTTTGACATCTTCTTTGTGATTTTGGTAGTGTAGATAGCTTTGATCAAAGCATATGGCCCTCCCATGCATCTTCAAAAGCAGTGTGATTGTCCCAGTTAAAATTTGGTTACTCTTGGAGTAAGGGAATGCTTGCTATGGAAACACAGCCAAGTGTTATCCATCTCACTACCAAACAAGTATCCTTGCCTGAGGAGAAGTGACAGATGGCTTACCAAGCGTAACCCTGTAATTCACAACCTGCTTTATGTGGATCTCCTGGCTATTGCTTTCTTCTCTCCCTCATTTCCATTTCCATTCCCACTCCCACCATTCCTTGGGCTTTTGCCATCACCCTCCCACTCTCTCCCCATTCCTATATTGTTGCCTCTCTCCCACAGCACTGCTTCTGCTCCCTCCCTGCACTTTTCTTGTAGACACAAACTGAACTGCAGGTCTGAGGGGATGTCTGCCAGCACAAACCAGTAGGGAAAGCCACTGTGGTGCTGCTCTTCTTTATCCACATTTTCATTTGTGTTACATACTTCAGCTCCTGGAAAGTGCTCTTATAACTTGTTATGGTCTGAAAAGTGAAAATTTTTCACCTCAAAACTTTTCAATTATTTTGTGGTAAGTTACAAGGGAGACAGACTATGTAAAGTGCCTACTTTGTTTACACTGGACTCTCTGGGGCAAGTTTCACTCCGTTCCTCAGCTGATTAATTAGTGATTCATGATTAATTTTGTTTGTTGCAATGCAAAGCTTAACCGGGTATACCTGCAAGTTAAGAGTGTGGGTGGACATTTCAGAGGAGAAAACAGGTTTGCATACATACCGAATCCTCCTGAATCTACATCCAAATGTTAAACTTTCCAGAGTTCATTAAAACTTGCTCAATTCTTGCATTATTTAGTTGCAGTGGATGTCAGAAGTACTGAAGATGAAATACCAGATCAATGAATCGTTTCTGGAATGACAGGAAGCAGGAAGTACAATCTCTGCCTCTCTTCCTGAACCTTCCCACCTAAGAGATATGGGCCACAGGGATCGCATAAAGTTCAAAGCAGATGCGTCTAAACTGGATTTCTTGAGAGCAAATCACATTCAAATTGCACAATTCCCTGCTGGAGTTCTTTACACCTGCTTTCCATAATTACTTTAGTGGCAGATACTCGCTGTCATTGTTGCTTCTGCTTGCTTGTGAATGGCCTGGGGAGGTTGGCGTGTGCTTCTGGACAGGGGTAGCAGCACATTTCAATGGGTGCCGGCAGTGTCTCAGAAATTTTGCCACTCAGTTCAGTGGTAAATGTGAAATTCAGAGGGAGCTGTGGCCTGCTGCCTTTTGCAGGCTGCAAAGACAAGGGGTGTTGCAAAAGGACACGTGTTTCTTGCAGAGGCTCAGACTGTAAAATCAGTTTGGGAGAAAGTGCAGCTCCACTTTTACTTTCTGCTCCCATTGTGACACACAGTGAGCAGAAACCTTTGGTCTTTTGAAAGCCTCCTGTTTGCCTTTCTCCTTAAATGTCCCTGCAAGGAAATAGAAACAGACTGACTCATTACACAGACTGGGAGATCTGTGCAAGTTTCCCTTCAAACTATTAGAAGTTTTAATTTTATGAACTGAAGGAATGCTGTATTTTGAAGACTTCAGGGTGTGAGAATGTTTGAAAAACTAGTTGCCAATAACCAAATTTAAAAGAAAGCTTTGAACCAAAACACTGCACCTTTTTTTTTTTTTCTTTAAATAAAAGCAGATGGTGCCCAAAACTTGCCCAATATTTGGTAACTTTATATGTACCTTCCAGTCAGATATCTTACCAATAGTAACCTCGAAACATTAACAGAATTGCAAATAGAAAATGTTGGTATTGATTTAAAGACACAGGAGCTGATACCATTAGCAACATTCCAGGAAAAATTTGTGGAATATTTCTTCTTGATAATAAAAACCCAGAGTTGTGTGTCAGCTATTTGGGAAAAGGCCACACTTCAGGTTATGTGTTTGCAGCAAGAATCGGGGATCAGAAGCCTTTAGTGCCACACTGGGGAAAGACATCTATACCAGATCTTGTGAAGTCACTAGCCACTGTTTGGTAAGGAAAAAGATACAAAGTGTGGCTGGTGGTGTTTTTCTGAAGCTAAATTATTATTTATTTTCAACTCTATTTGCAGTACTTGGCCCTAATACTTGTCATACATAACACTGCCATAATAATGTGCTTCCCAGGCCATTCTTGTCTGCAACTTGGTCAGAGTGAACTGGCAACAACTTTTAGTGTATGTAAACGAAGGGACTACATGTTTATTTCTCAGAAAATATTCTATTATGGGTGCTTTCCTTGTAAAGTAATTTTTTTCTGCTGTTTAAACAACCAAGCATCTTCGTATTTGCCATCAGTTTTTAAACTGAAATAGTTCTAGTTCCAGTTCTAGATACTCTATAAGAAAGCAACAAGTTTTTTTGTTTAAAAAAAAAAAATCTTTGCTGAGTCAAAGTTCGGAAGAATATCAATATAAATTAAACTTTATACAGATGTATTTAAGCAGTAATAAAGGTAAGAATTTGAGCAGTAATTGTTGTTAACTAGTTAATAGTAGATGCATTCTTGCACAGTTTATTGAAAGTGATTCTATACCAACAACCATTTTTTGAAATATATTGCATAAAAATAATCCTCCTGTTTGAACAGCAGGAAGGATTCATCTCCAGAAACATTTTCCAGGACTGTGCATGTGTTGAAATTTGTCACAGAAGAGATCAATAAGTGGGCACTGCTTGAAAAGTAAATCACCTGGGGAGAGCCAGGGAATTGTCATTGTAGTGGAAGTATCTCAGTAGAAAGAGGTATCTGTCCCTGTTCATTAGAAAGGAAAATGAAGAGGGACGGAGGGAATGAGGAGGGTGGATTGACTAATATAAAGAATAACTGTGGGGGGTTAACTCTTCCTGTTTGTGCTGTCAGAACTCGTGCTTTGAGTTAATTGATGTCTTTGGGGACCCCAGAAGGAGGCAACAAATTGTCTCCTCGTTGTACCAAATTCACTGACTTGACAAAGTGGTCTGCTCAAATGCAGAGCAGAACATTAAATGGAGCTAAAAAAAGATATCTGCATTTGTAGCAAATGTACTACGTTAGAATTTGAGGAAATGTAGAGAGCAGTGAAAGGTAAAAATTGCTCATATTATTCCAAGGAATTATGTATGAATACAGCAAAGAAAAACAGAATAAACCGAGCCAATAAGCAACCACTGAGATCCCTACTCAAAGCCTATTTAAAAACAACAGGGCTCATTCCGCTTGTACTGGGGAACTTTATGGTGGGAGGAGGGAAGACCTCTTATATATCATGAACGAAGGCCTTCCATTCTGGACAATATATCCAGCAGATACAAGAAAGTCACCAAATTTTCTTTTTATCTTGTTACTCTATTTTGTTATCTTTATGAAAAGACAGAAGAGCAGGTAAGGGTGGAAAGGATTGGAAATTATGTCTGTGAAATCTAGCAGAATATAACTTATTGGAAGTTGTAGGGATTATCCATTTTAATCTGGACTTTCAGAGAATTTAATTTTAAAATTGTTTGTTATTCATAACTTCTTTGCAGTTTGTGTGTGTGAAACAGCACATGCAGTAAAACATTTTATGACTGCTGGGCAATAAAATTCCACTAGTTCTATACAAATGTAGTGTTTGGTGAAATACAGCCTGTGGAGAGCAGGAAATCCCAAAGACATGCAACTTTACAGCCGTAGAACTGGCATAACAATGGCTAATAAATGGAACTAATTCTCAGCGTCTCAAGACATTGTCCAAAATGGGAGTTTGATTTCTGAAACTTGAACAACGTCACAGAAAGAATACTGTTCCTCAGCAGTAACTTTGTTAACCATGACTCTGCCCTTGTGTTTCCTACATTCTTTTTACTCTTCAGCTTCTTCCACATGTGAGACAAGACTCTGATTGACAACAGCTTTATTCGCTGCACAGCCCCTGGAGAAGGTTCTTAAACCCTGCAAGTTACATTCACACTCTGCATGATGGGAAAAGAGGAGTTTACTGTAATGTGATTGTACTTAAATGCCTCCAAGATGTTTATGGAAAATAATGCCTTAAGATGATTTATGATGCCTGAAGCCCATGGTCCAGCTGGTCTCTTGCAGTTCCTGCCGGTCTTTAAGCCTACATTGTAATTCAGGCACAATATGCTGCCTGTTCCAGAAACTGCTAAGTTTTAAGTATTTGTTTTTTGGAATCTTGTTATGGGAAGCATATCAACAACAAACAGTGCTTGTGTCTGTAACAAGAATTCCACATGGACACTAATTTTTGAGTTCTGTTTTGTTGAGCACTTAATGAACAGCTAGCTGTGCTCTGCTTTAATGATTTTGTCATTAGTTAAGAATTTCTAATGAAAGCAGAAGGAGTACTTCTTTCATTTTATATTTGACAACCTGAAGCCTTTCAGAGAATCAGGTACAAAAGTGTTTTCTGGAAAACGGAGAGCAAATTTAGCAATCTTTTTTTCTCTTTCCTCATAGACATCCAGAGTAAAAGAAGCAGATATCCTGTGTGGGCTTTGTGCTACTGACACAGCCTGAGAATAAAGCTTTTGCATGAATTCACTTTGTAAAAGTGATTATAAAAGAAAGTGTCTGTGTATAGACTATTGAAGGCAAGGACTTTATCTGAGCACTGCTGATATCTCTGCTGATAAACTGATACTGCATTTCTTGCTACCACTTTTTCTTAAAAGCCATAATAGACCTGTAAAATCACTAGGGAATAAAAATATCAGATAAAGAGTTCTTAGTATCCGTCTTAAACCTCTCCCTAATTGACCAAATACATTTCAGTACCAGTTTAATTAGGTCTCTGTCCAAAGAGAATCAAATATCTATTCAAAGCCTCAAACAGTTAAAATAGATCTAAAGGTTGGCAACCAGCAAATGCTCCCATTCACAGAAGATGGTGTGAGGTGTTGCCTGTTTTATGTTTGCCTTTTCCAAAAATTGGTACCCTCTGACAAGCAGCTGCTGTCTTCTCCCTCTCTATTGTTGCCAGTGCCATATTTTTGCCACATTTTATGTAAAGACAGGTATTACTGTGGTCTTTGTTCTACCAGCTCAGAAACCACTAACTAATATTTGCTTCGCTGTTCAACATTCTGCATGCTCAGGGATGAGTGCAGTGATAGAGCAAGGAAGACAGGAATGGCTTCTTGAGCGAAGCAGAATTGATTTAAAATTGAGCTAAATCTGTTTTTGGTGGATTATACCTGGCGTGGTGGAGAAATTAATAAGGCATGAGGTCCTGGTGACAGAAGTTCCACAAAATAAGACTGAGACCCTTGCACCATGATAAGGTGCAAGAGAAACTGTTCTAGGTCTTGTCTTTTGTTTACCTCCCTGCACTGCTCTCAGAGGATGCTTAACTGTAGGGCTTGTTGGGTTGTCCCAACTTTGTCAGCATTCTCACAAGTTTCCCTCAAAACAAATGGCTCAGCAAGCAAGCAGGAAATAAAGAAGATAAGCAGCAAGAAAATGTATGTCTTTACCCTTCAAATGATAAGCCGTGTTGTCCCAGAAGTTTACTTTGCAACCATGATTACTAATTGCATCTGTCTGAATGGTTGTCTGTGGGTCCATTATGCATGCTCTGCTTAATATTCTTCTGGATGTCTTTGTGAAACTATTATCCTGTCGCATTCAAGTGTGTTTCTTTCCAGCAGTGCATTAAGTAACATGACTGATGTCTGTCACATATTTGTTCCCTTCTCTCTGAAAACATACCTATGTCTCGCTCTATAAACTCCCTTCAATCAAACAACTCGTATCAAAGTAGTTGTGAAAGGGAATTAATCTCTCCTACGCAAGGATAGGCTGATTATTAATGCAACCAGCAATGATAGTGTTGTAATATCTGGAGTTTTCTTGACCTGTGAGCAATTGTTGGCCTTGCTGAAGATGATGGGTGGGAATGAGTAGAAATGCCAAGCTATTTTGTAAAATAAACTGTTTTAAGCAGGAGAAGCTTATGTTTGAGGTTCATGCCAGTCACAGAAGTGCATGAGCTGCAATAGAGGAATATCCCCCCAGGCAAGTTTACTGTTGCTCCCTGCACTTAACATGGAATGTGCATCATACAAAATTGTGATTTATGGGACAGTCACTCTGCATTTTATTTTCTTCTCTGGAACAGTGAAAAGGCTGTTGATGGGACTGGTGGAACATGCAGGTGCTATGAATTTTATTGGTGGAGGTTTACATAGAACTGGTCAAGAAACAGGGATGGTGTTGCCATGTGGGGAAACAGGGCTCTGAGAAGGGAAACAGACTCGGGAAATGAAGCTGCAGAGGTGGTAAGGAAGAGTTTGCCTATCACACAACAAAATACTTATGATGAAGCAACTGAATATGCCTCAGCTTAAGCTGATCAGCAGTGTTGTTAAATGGCAACAAATACCAGCCACGAGTTCTATCTGTTCAGCACCCACCCAACTCATTTTCTGGGCTACAAAAAATAATAGATGTTCATAGCTTTTTTCTACCTCTCTGGCAACCCTGCCATTCTATCCAAGTATCAGCTGCCATAAAAATTTTGCATGACTGTGTATCATGTCAAGGTCTGTGACCTTGCTGTTCTCCAGTCTGCTGAGCTCCTCACCTTGTCCTTACTTTCACAGAAATGTATCAAAGAATCAGGACATGCACCCAGCTGAAAAAGCTCTTACTGTTTTATTTCAGCTTGTTTCCAACCACTTGTTTCTTATCCAGCCTCTGCCAACTGATATATACCATGACTAATGAGCTACAAAGACACGCTGTGAACTTGAAGACTCCTATAATAAAAAATCAGTGGGATGAAAGGGACAGGCCTCCTTTGTCATGTGAAATT
This sequence comes from Onychostruthus taczanowskii, assembly GCF_017590055.1. NCBI lineage: Eukaryota > Metazoa > Chordata > Aves > Passeriformes > Passeridae > Onychostruthus > Onychostruthus taczanowskii. Next base: position 564,931 of record NW_024503568.1, on the reverse strand, counting down.
CCAGCTTTTAATTCTGTGCAACTCCTTGATATATCAGTGATGGGCCTGAATTCTTATTTTGGATGGGACTGTCCAGGAGACTGTATAGCATTTCTGAGCCTGCCAGCCAGTAAGGGACAGTTAACATTGACAATAATAATAATATGACAAGAAATAACAATAACTGTCTCTCAGACAAAAATATTGTGTCTCTAACAAAAATAATTGTTTAGGAAACTTGCTTACTGTATTTTTTTAAATTTAAAATTAGATTAATATTAAGCTAATGAAATATACATGCTCCTTGGACTTGAAGATAGGCACTAAAGATGATTTAAAGGACAGTGTTTGATATAATTTAATGTAATCACTGCAATTCTTAAAAAAAAAAACTTTAAAAAGAACACAAACCCCCACACCCCAGCACCCTAAATAGGAGGACAAAATTTGTAGTGGAGATTTTTTCTGTATACAATGCAGTTGCATGGCTGCAGGATGGTTTTAACAGTCCTTTCCCAGTGGTGACCTCCAACTGGCAAACAACAATAGCTGGATACCAGTCTTCGGTGTGCCAGAGCCCTGTTTTAAAATCTCTGCTTGTTGCCACCAGCAGAGAGCTAATTTTTTCCTTCACCACCTTAGAACAGTTGCAGCAGTTGCAGGAAAACATGTCTCCTAGGAAGAGTGCTTTATGGGCTGGAAGGTCAGGTACAGAATCTACTGCAGTCCCTGGTTCTGACTTTACATACAGAGACCCAGAGGGACACCTTCTCTGTGCTGTGACAAGCCACAGCCCAAATCCTGTGGACTTTCAGCAACTTTGTGCTCATCCTGTTGCAAAAAGGACAAGAACACCAGCATTTGCAGGAGCTGTGGCACATGTGCCCTGCGTGTTCCCTGGCAGTTTCAAGTGTGAATGAAATACTCTGCTTCTCTGACACTATTACTCATGGAAATACCTCAGTGGTGTGACAATCCTGTAGCACTTAAAAGTGGCCTGTGCATAAAGGCTGTGTTTTGGGTCACAGATTTCATCACAGTACACCTAGCAAGCAGATTGTAGCTGAGATATTTATCCCTTTGAGGCACAGAGTAGGTCTTGTTTGGTGAGTATGATACTGAGGTCCTTGTGACCTACAACCAGTCATCCATTAAATCTAATTTCTATTAGATTAAATCAGGCCATGTGGTCTACCAGAATATTGACTCAGTGCTAAAAAAAAATCTCAGGTATTTTTATTCCTTGGTAATCATTTGACTGTTGAAAAGTCTTATTCAAAATGATGTAGGCATCTTACAGGATCTGCCCACAGGAATCTGATTAAATTCAACATCACTGCATGCATAGTCCTTCTTCTAAGACCTAGCAGGGTTCACCATAAGCTTAACTTTAGGCATAAAGCAGTTCTTTCCCAAAAGAGGCAAATTCTAAGTGATATCCCTGCTGATTAACTAAGGACACAAAACATATAGATGAATATAAGTACAGAAATCAAATGGACACCTACTGCAAAAAGCAGGCTGTTTGCATGATAAATAGTTGAATATATGAATAGCAGTAATTGCGGACTAATGGACCTATCATAAGACTTTCAAAAAGAAGGAGATATTCTAACTCTAGCTGTAAAAAATAAAATAAATGCTATTAAGGAGAATTCTAATCTTGAAAAATGATTTAGACTTAAGAGAGAAAGGAAGCTTTTGGGTGAATTTGGCTTCTTTGTAACTAAAAAATAGTGCTGTATTCTGTAGCAGTACAGAGGTATTTAGCAAGTAGAGCATAGTCCTTGGAATTGCTAACTGCTTCCTGTTGTCATTGATTTCAGTGAGAGTGCAGAATATTCAGATGAAAAAATCGATTTCATATCTTTTAAAAACAAAATATATTTTACAACATAATCAAGACCTGGTTATGATGTGTGAGAAGAATCAAATCATGTGGCTGGTTGGCACTGCCTGCAGGGGCTGAAAATCCAGCTTGTTAGCTTTCTCTAAAGGTCTGTATGAAGAATTCTTGTTCTAGTTATGTGACTGGGAAGATAAATGACTTCTAAAACACTATTTTAAAAACAATTCAGAAAGCGCAAATATTGTATCTGATACGTTGTTCCAGTGCATACCTCTTAACAGTTACTGTAATTTTCATGCCAGCAAAAACCACATACTAATTACTGTTGAAACTAGTGATTCCACAGTATTAATATCACTTTAAATGCTTTATAAATAGTAAGTACTGAAGTTTTTATAGAACTTCACATGAAAACAGGCTTTCAGTTGTTAATATGCGTTTAAATGACCTCCTAATTCTGCATCAAAGCTTGGCGTGCTGGAGGGTGGGAATGCCAGGACAACAATGGCAAACCTCAGAAATCAAGGGAATGGAGATAGTGTCATGACTCAGCTGTTCAGCCAATCAGTAACATTTAAAAAAAAAAATCAGCATTTGTCCCACCCCAAGCTTCCTAAAGATTCCGTGTACTGTTGAAAGCAAATAAACACAATCACTTCTGTGATCAACAAAGGACATAAAAGGGGCGGGGTGGGGGGAAGGTGGGGGAAGTTGACTTGCAAAAATAGAGGAAAAAAAGGTCAGTAAATGAACTCTTGCCTAAGAGCTGGAGGTTCTGATCAAGAATATGAAGAACTCCCACGGAAATATTCACCAGTGTTGTGCCAAAAAATAAGGCTCTAACTGTGTTCTAAAAATATTTATCATGAGGTTAAGTGAGATCTCCAAAAGTGATTGGTAAGTTTAAGTTGCTTAATATAAAAATTCCTTATAGTGTTTTGATTTCAGCAGAATGCAGAATATATCACATCTGTAAATTGTTTGTTTCATATTATATTTTGCTTTAATTATTGACACATTTTGGAAATAATTGAGTAAAAATTTTCTATATTTATGGCATTAGATGATTTTATAGTAGGTTGTAAGCTAAGGAAATATTGCCCTTTTCACATTCTAGAAGCTATGCTTGTATTTGCCCTTTCTGAATTGTTCAAAGCCAAGCTGCAGAGGCAGGTGGGAATTCCTATGACAGCTGGGACTGCCAAGGATGGTCCCCAATACAGGAAAAACAGGAAAATATACATCAGAGCATAGGGCTGGTATTTTTTTTCACCGTTACTGCCTGGCATAGTACGGCATGCTCTTGAGTTTAATTAAATTACACAAATAGTCAAAACCATTCCTTAAAGTGTAGACTGGCTGACAGAAACTGTGCAAGAAAAGTTTACCCTTCACATTGGCTGCTTGTGCATTATTAAGTAATGCACAAAAATCTTTTTGGGTAAATCTCATTTGCAGGTTTTGAGCCTTAAAAAATTCGTTCACTCCTTTCAAAATTTAAGAAAAAGAGACATCTGTCAGACTTGGTTAATGGTTATCTAACTTCTCCAGTTGATCCAGCATGTTTATTTCTTCTATTTGTCTATGGATGAAAGTGCCCTGCATGTACTGCTTGATGTTTCTCCATCATTCTCATTAGAAAAAGTGCAATTTAAGAAAATCACCAAGGTTTTTAAAGTAATTCTCCTTATCTGGTGTGTTTGGGAAAATAATGCATATTTTCTGTTGATCAGCTGGTACTTTAAAATACCAGACAATTTCTTACTCTTTTACTGAAATTCAAGTTACTTTATTCCTAAGATTTCTTGTTTGTGTCTGTAATTTCTTTCACAGATTTATTGTGCTGAGGTTTTCTCCCTTTCATTACAGTCACTTAGGCTGTTAAAGGGACACAAAGTAAAAATGTGGAGCTGATGAATATGTGAATATTGTTGCTAGGCATTACCCTTAATATTACTGTATATCAAAGTGGGGAGATGCGGTGAATAGGATACAGAGGTACTTCAAACTCATTAAACTACTGTGCAAGACTTCAAGGGTAAAATAGTTGTAGCTTACAGCTGTTAATTTTTGTTCCTTTGAGAAGCTTTATGCACAAGCACAAAGACACTGTGGCCTTGGAGTACTGTAATTGCAGATCTATTGACAGTATTTTAAAACCTTGAGGTTATTCATGCTGGCTTGCTCACCTGCAGTAAGTTCCAAAGTCTTAGAACCAGAGGAGCTAAGGTATTCATCAAAGCAGGGTTTTGTATACATGAAGCGTTTCAGTTCTCTGGAATAGCTCATTCAATACGTCTTTCCAACCAGAGATTTTTACTTACTGTGTGACTGGGATCTAAGCACCCAGGACAGAAGAGTGGCTTTGTAAGCAACACAATTTTCCTGTGGTCTACAGATTTCTGCTGTGCTGGTGAGGGGTTACAGCGATTCTGCAGTGTGAAAGTAGTAGCAAACTTATCTTTGATATCGCACTGGGTTTACACAAATTTAAGTGCTTTTGTTAGTTCATCCCTTGTGTGTTTCATGGTGGTGTTGTCACTCTGTTCCTACACCATAATTTGATTGAGCACTGCTACTTTATCATAGGAAAAACTGTAAGGTTCAGCAATCCACTGCACTACCACTTCCATTTTCTCATTACAAAAATTGACCTTCTAGCTGTGGTTTGAAAGGGCTCAGACCACTGTCATTCAGGCTTCAAGACTGGTGAGCAGTAATAATAGTATAGGAAGTAGGAGCAATAGTTAAAGCAGCCTGGCATTGTGCTCCCTTCCTGGAATCCATTTTGAATTTCACAGTACAGGCAGCGGGTGTCCTTTGCTACCTCCAGCATGCATTGTGTTTTCCTGTAATCCCCTACTTGTCATTAAATCATTTAAATGTATTAAGGCAACACACTGCAGGAACATTTTGCCATGTTCCCTTTGCTTTGTGGGTGATTTTCCTCAACCTGCTTCAACAGCCCAGAAATAGCACAGCACTGTTTAAAAAAAAATAAAATTTGGTGATACTTGTTTAAAACAAACTGACTTATGGAATCAACCCCAAGCATGTTATACACCATGCTGCAAGATGCTCCTGCATTTGGGTGCCTAAATTTGCAGATAAGAATATGGACCCTGCTACAAAAGGTCCAGCACCTCAGTGACCTTGGCCATAGGTTTAAGAGAGTAATTTTGCATCCCCCAGTCTGGAAATTCTTCCTTCTGTTCCTTGCAAATGCACTTGGCAGACCTTGAGTATCAGTGCTGTGTTCTTGGGCCCTACATGGCACGTACATGGCACGTGGACCTCACTGAGTTTGCTCCCTGATGTTTCACATTTTCCACTGAAGCACTTCTGCAGGATTAGGGGAATGCATACCCTGTCCACTGCACTATAGCTACATCAGATTTGGGTTATTCTACATAGTATAACAGGTGTAGAGGCATTTGAAACAAGTGAGAAGAGACATTGTGAAAGAAGGAGTTTGGTCAGTTTGGGTAACAAAAATCAAGGACTTTCCACAGAATAATATTTAAAATATTTTTTGAGCAACTAGCATCATTTGAATGGAACCAGCTGAAACATATGATTTGGTTGAAGTACCAAAGAGGTGGGATTGCTTGGGCCCTTTTTCCCTTTTCCTTTTCCTTTTCCTTTTCCTTTTCCTTTCCATTTCCCCTTTCTCTTCCCCCACTAATTCTTTAGCCATAACCCCCACAGCAGAAGACATAGCAGATATTTTTCATACACACTGAATTTATGCCTGTTCATAGGTGCCAAATGGTTTGGGTGTTGTCATCGAGGTTAAGCCATTGGGGTTTTTTTAAAAACCTCTTTTTTTTTTTTTCTTCTTCAAATTACTTAATAATGCACAGTGGTTAATAATAAACCAATTTTGGCAATAGTATTTGCTTGGGCAAGCTTCTTACTGAAACCTCTGATTAAATACTCTAAAATATTGTACTGTAAATACTACATCAAATGTTCAATAAAATCAAAAACTATTATTTATTCATTTTTGTTATATTTAGGGTTTGCTGGGTTTCATTATATCCAAGACATCACATTCATTGATGTTTTTCTAAAAATATTGCTTTCATAGTATGAATCTTTTCTGCACATTCTTGAAGTCCTACAGGGACAAACACCATGCTAATACTGATCGATTCAAAACAAGGCTCTCGTTCTACCAGCTTTGGGGATTCTATGACTTTAGCACCCAAACCTAGTTCAGACTTCCATAAATGATTTCAGTAAATGATTGCTGTCTTACAATGCAGCAAAATAAAACAAATCACATTCAAAGCATTCAATAATTTTGCAATGGAAAGTCACAGGCTCTGTCTACAGACTCTGGGGTTAAGCCTGGTCACCAGGATAGTAGCACTGTTTAAACACAGGAACCGTAAATTAAATTTAGAATAAAATGAGTTCTCAGAAAACCACTTCTGTTCAGCAAAGATTTGCTAACAATTTTGGATTTTTGATAAATTTAAGTATGTACTCTCAGGCTTTCCCAAATGTGGACCCTTGCTGCTGGTCAAATATGAGTTCTTGAAATATGGGAGGCTTGTCATTTCAATAAATTTTCAGATATCTAAAATTATGCTAAAACTGTAACAAGACATGCCCTAGCATATAAACTAGGAAAATTTGAGCAATGTGCCATACTTTTTACCTATTTATTTAGACTGTCACATGGCTTGTAGGGTGACTAGACTCTAGCAGTAGTTATTATATTCACATGTTTTAGCCCCTTTCTTCCAATCCCTTCCACATGCCCAGTGCCAGGGGCATTGTCTCAGTCTACTCCCACATCTGATCACCTCTGTCCCTCCCCAAGACAGACACCCCTGGCTGTGGGTCTTCTTTTTGGGGGGTTTTTTTGCAAGATTTCTATGGGGCAGACTTAGGTGTAGCATAGAGCCACGTGAGCTAGCTGGGTGTTCTTAAGGATGGATTAGAATCTTTATTCTGAGTATTTTGTTTACTCAGTAAAAAAGTAAAATTAATTGTATTCTTTAGAAAGGAAGTGGTAAATGTATCAGGTAAGTGTATCAAGAGTATAACTTTTCAAAACATGGAGTTATTTGAATGTAAGTAATTAATTTTTAGTATCGTTTAAGATGAACTACTGCATATTTGCAAAAGTAGAATAGATAATATTTGTTAAATGAAGCTGGTTGAACAGGAAAAGAATATGATTTCCTGAAGATGAATCTGATATCATAGTCATATTTTTGTCAATTCTTTTCCCTCTGGGATTATTAAAATTATCTCCAGAATTTAGAGAAAGAACTGATGAACCCAGAAGAAGTCATACATTTCAACTTGATTAAATATTCACCTGGAACTCTTATCAGATGCTAGTTGTTCTTGTTTATAGATTTGTTGATTGCTAGATTCAGATACTCAAACTCATAAGTCAATCCTTCAAAACATTGATAAAATTAAAAAATATGAAAGAGCTTAGGTACTTTGAACTTGCTTTCTAGTTTAGAAGTTCATAGTTTGCAGTCTAATAATGTTTTCAATTTTTTTCCACAAATATGCAAAATAAAAATTACTTTCTGCTAGGAAAGCTTGTTTTCTTGGGAAATCATTTAACTTTGAGAGCTGAAGTTCAAAGACTTGCTAGAGAAACCCAAGAGAGAAACCCTTTTGGTGGAATTACTGTTATTCTGTTTAGAAATGTTATCATCCAGGCAAGTAGCAACACTAATTTTTGTGATTATTTTACTGAGTTGTCATCTAAAACAGTCTGCAATTGATGCAGTTGTTGAGAAAGATTTGTGCAAAATGCTTGATGAATTCAGACTAATAAAGCAAAAGCTTTTCCTAATGTTTTGCTCTGTAGTTAGTGGGTATTTGCAGGCTTTACAGATGACACTGTCACTTTTTCCATTGAAGGTTGCTATGCTTAAAATACTCCTGACAGGAGCAACACTGGCAGAATTTGCAATTTGCCACCTGACAAGTTTGTCAGCATCAAGGGCCTTGTCTTGGGGCCTGACATGAATGTAAGAATATTATCCAGTGAGAACTGTGAACTTTGTTGAACTGATCTATCTCCATTATATCTCGTTGAATCCCAAACTTGGCATGTTGTTTACTGAGAAAAGCACCAAGCTTTTGCATGACTGACTGCATGTAGCATTTATCCACATCTCTTGTCTTCACTGTGGGCTGATAGATCAACAAATGAATAAAGGAGTAAAAAAAAAAAAAAAAAAAAAAAAAAGGGGAAAAACACAATGGTCACTGAGTTAAGGAGTCCTTAATGAACTCATGGGTCTTGTGCTTTTCCTGCACCCACAGCAGTCTACTGTGGCTAATGCTTGACTGGAACAGAGATTGCATGGATCTGAATATTCCATGTTCAGTTGAAAGCCTGTGGAAGTCATCAGGGAGTCACCCATGAGCTTTATCGGGATGCATTGATCCTCTTCTGATAATTGGTAAGGAATCTGGAAACAGTGGGACAAAATCAGAGTCTCATGATGTATTCATAGCCAGATGTGAATCTATGTGAGAATGTTTTTCTTGCTGTTACTTCTCTTTATGTTGCTTGTTTCATCTGCTCCCCTTCAAGATAGTTACCAAAAAGTCACATTGGAACTGAGAGTCTCTCCCTTTGCTGATTTTGCAAAAAAGATGAGCAACATTTGAAAATGCCAACACCATTCACACCTACAAGCCAGGCTGACTGCTGACTGGTTTTTGGCATTCCATGGAAGTCAGTGATGCTGAATGCACTTGCTCATGACCTGAATTTGGCTCACTTTGATATTGAGGAATATTTTCTTCTTACCTGAGAAATTTGTAATTTTCCTCCACTTGTAAGAGGGTCCCACTTTATTTTACTCTGGAGAACTGTGTGAGGCCATGGCAAATACAGTCAGCAGCAAATGTGTTCACATTTCGCTACAAAGAACACACGGACTCTTTGTACCTGACACTTTACACAACATGCTCCCTGCCTTCAAGAAAACATTGTTTCATGTTCTAACTCTAATCAGCCTTTTCTGCCCACTCAGAGAACAGAGAACTTCATTGTTATATGCAGCTGTCATTTGTTCCATCTCCTTGCTCTTTCTGACTTCAATATCTTTGTGGTATTTAGTGAAAGTAATTTTCAGTTAGAAATCTTCTGCCCTTTCAGTAAGGGCAAGTATAGCACTTGATCAATGGCCAAAGAATTCCAAGCTATCTGGGATGTATCAGGACAGTTGATAAAACCTCACAGAGCAACCTATGATAGTACATCCCATCATAAATAAAATAAAAAAAAAAAAAAAAAACCAACACAGAAAGGGCCTTTGTCAGTGTTTATCTGTAGCACTTTTATTCTTTGCCCTTGATTTCCTCTTCAGAAAATTGATGCACCCTTAAATTGAAGCAGGAGGCTTGACAGGTGATGGTTAGTGTGATAACTGCTCAGATTTCATCAGCCAGTGTTTTTCTGGTGGTGCAATTGTAGGAACTTTCAGCTAGATTACCTGTCATCCACTACATCAGATAAAAGAGGGAGACTTGAAAGATGCAGTTTTGCCACTGTACCTTATAGGAAATGAAAAGTGTGGGTGAGGTAACAGTAGCTGAAAAGAAGTACAATTATTTTCTAATCAGGCTATTCCATCAAGAATGTCACTGCTGAAATTTGCAATCATTGGGCAGAATCCATTGTTAAATTTGCATTGTTAAATTCAAAGGGGGGAAAATCCTAAAAGACACAGTCATTCCTACTGTTGGTATTATCTCAAGCACTACTTTTGACTATCCATTTAATTCTTCTGTATATGAAAAGCAAAGTACAATCTATATTTAGATAGAAGAAAATGTTTCTATTTTGAGTATATGTCTATATTCTTATTTTATTCTACTTATTCTGATGCTAGGTTGTTAGTTGCTTTTTTTTTTTTTTTTTCCTGAACTTCTGATAGCTCAATTGCTTTGTAAAAAGTTTTACTTATTTTGTGTTCATCCAGGCAAGATTTTTATTTAGCAACTAATGTATGCTACCACTACCTGATGCTAAAATCGTATGGTTTTGTCAGTACTTCTGTACTGTGAAAGAAATCGGACTGTTTTTTGACCACCTGAAAACACTGAATTTATAAAGATGACCTGAGTTTAACTAAATTTAATTCACTTAGTAAAATTTGTATTTTTAATTTTCTATACTGATCTAATACTGTGCTTTAGCAATTACTTTCCAATGCTGAATTTCCTAAATCTAGAGCAACTTAAATATATTTTGTGTTATCTATGCTCTGATTTATCTTGATTATCCTCCATAATCTATTCTTCTAGGTAGCTGAGGTCTGTTGTGAGTTTTATTTAAAATTATTACGTATGTAAACTCTAAAAAAGAATAAAATGAAAACATAACCACCAGTTTGTTAAATATCACTATTCCCAATACTGCAGTTGAAAGTCTGTCAGTAATTCTATTATAAATGCTTATTTTTCTGAGGATTATGCAGTTTAGCTATGAAAATTCTCTCTCGGGTAAGACTTGGCAGCTGAAAGTTCATCATGTGACTGCAGCAATTTGTTGCTATTGTTTTACCAAATATTCTCAATTTGTTAGAGATTTGTTGTCAAAGTTATAAGTAGAAAGCAATTTTGGAAAATGCGGAAGACTAGATCTACAGTCTCGTAATATTTTGTTTGTGCCCTTGTTAGTAATAATTTCTCATATTAAAATGATTCTGAGAGAGTTGTATTTTTATTTCTTCCCCCTATATAGATAGCCAAGGACACTGAGAGAACAAATGGATTGGAAAAAGCCATCTCTGGGAAGAAGTGGTGTTTTCTCTAAGGCTCTTTGTCACTATTTCATCCTCCAAATGGTTTCTGCAAAGGAATGATCACCCAATGTGCCACTGTTCATGCTAGAAACTGCTAAAAATATTATTCATTAAAACAAAAGTACTTTTCTACATATCCAGACTTGAAATATACACATTTGCACTTTGTGTGTGATGAATGAAGTGCCACAGTGTCTTTTAATGCAATGGTGAAGGAACTTCCTGAGAGCTGTGGTTATCTCTGGCCGTTGCAGAAAGCTTCTCGTGCAATCCCTTTTCAAGCCTATCCAGTTCAAAGGGATACTGTGAACATGGGGAATTCTTTCTTGGGAAGCATTTGTAGATGCTTAGATCTCAGAGTAGGCAGTCAGCTGAACATAAGCTTGCACTGCAAAAAAATGATCACAAAAAATAGGAGAGGACTTGCAGTCCACATGAGAAAGGTTAAAAATGTGGAAAGTTTGCTTGAGAGAGAAAAAAGAGATTCACAGAGCCAAGTCTGTCTATTGAGGAGAAAGTTAAGAAATCAGTTAGTCACCATTGTAGGTTTCTATGCAAAGAAGAGATTTGATAACAGGATGTTATAAACAACATTATAAAAACTTGTTATAAAGAGACTTTGTTATTTTTTACAAAACAAAATATATTGTGGTATGCTCTGTGATTTTGGAACATCAAAAATTAATTTATTGTCCTTTATTTAAAAAAGGGCAAAAAAAATACCTAAAACAAGAATTGTACAATGTTTGTCTGTATGCAGGATGCTGCTGCACATAGAAGATGATTTTATTAATTTCTCCTGGCTTTTACTCCTTGAGGTAGTAGAGGCAGCAGTTGGGTCCACGTTTTTCTCACCCTTATGTAAAGAAGCTGGAATCTTTCATTTTCCATACACATCCTTAATATTGTCTAGACCAGATGTGGTCATGATCCAGAAGTTCAGGTACAGCAGCTGTCAGATCAGACAGGAAAACCTATTTTCCCTATGCTTGACTGAAATCTTCTGTTAATTTGAAAAAATAGCAAGATTTTCATTGTTTTCTCTGCTAGTTGTCTGCGTATCTCATTAGCACATCCTGATCTTTTGACTCAATATGAAAATGTCATCAATATAAGAAAAGTTGCCTAATTTTTCTTTTCAATTAAATCTATTTTCAGCTACCTGTAAATGTAAGGGGACAATAAAAAGTGGATATAAATAATACAGACAGTTTGATGCTCTGCAATAGGCACAGTTTACAAAAGAGTGTAAGTTCTAGAACTTCATGTGTAATGTGGTCTCAGAGAAGGCAGCTTAGCTAAGACTAGATCTCATCAGGCTTTGAAGATGCATGCAGTCTTTTTGAGAGATAAAGCATCCAAAACTGAGTAATTCAAAAACCCCACCTACAAAAATAGTGGTGATCCATGAGTTCATCTATTGTTAATTAGACTGAGTGGAAGTGTGCAGGCAGACTGCAGCTCCCAGTTCATGTTGCCTTTTTACATCTCCTCCTCCCAATAAATTCAGCCACTGGAAAGGACTGCTAATTTATTCCATGTTATATTTGTATATAATTATTATTAATAATGATGATGATGATGATGATGATGGTGATGATGGTGATTAACAGCATAGGAGAAATACATCAAAGATACAGTACAGCTGTAGTACCACATTCCAGTTTTGGCAAGCTGCTTATTCAGATGTCTAACTCTGAGAGCAGTGCAAGACCGAAAATGTAAATAGATGGCAGAGGGAGCAGGGCAGCTGGAGATGAAGTTGTTTGTCTGAGTTTGTGGAGAGGGACAGTGACTGTCCTAAGTGTTTGACTCATAGTCTGTCACTGATCACATCCAGGCATTGCACCTTCCTGTTGATAAAATACCTGCTGATTAAGCAAGATATATAACAAATAATTGATTAAAATTACTTATTTCAGTCTGGATTTTTTTCTTGTGCCAGGTTTTTAAATGAGATGCATGGTATAAAAAGAGAGACTTACTTCCACTGACAAGATAAAACAATCTTTCATGAACAGAAGTAGCTAGGAAAAGGATAAAACAGTAGCAACACAATGAGTAGCTTGCAGGGATGCAAATAAAGCCCTACTGTGCTGACTAGCAGCACAGCAGAGCTTTTGCTGAAAGAACAGACTGGAATGCCTCCTGTTTTGCATTGTTACAGTGCAGCAGTATGTACTTATACATGCCATTAATTTATACAAGCTTTTTGGCCCCCAAAAAACCAAATGTTAGAATAAGCTATCTACTCACCCTGTCCATAAATTGAAAAGTGGCTGAAATGATTATGCTTGATCTGCAGCCATATTCCACTGAAAGTCTATTGGCTTGCAAAGGCTGTCAGAGCACATTAACCACAGAGCTCTCTCCCAAGTTGGATATACTTAGCTGCCATTTCTGTGCCGCATATTTTTACTGGTTTGGTCTCAAAATAAGGTGTCATTAGGCAGAGAGTTGAGTTTAGCACTGTCACAGAGAAAAAAAAATTAAACAACTGCAAACATTGTCTGATGTATTGGGGGCAATTCAGGAGGAGTGAGGGTGTAGCACAGCATTTGCACTTTCATTTGAAGACCTAGACTCATTAGAGTCTGAAACATAAAGTCTAATCTTATGTTTTCTATCCTGGAAATATTTATATATTTATCAAGATTTTTGAACCAGAATAGTCTTTGGACAATGTTTTTTTTTTTTTTTTTTTTTTTTTTGTTTTGCACTACGTTAAAATGCAGCATTTGAAATAGCCAGTGGGAGAAAAACCCACTTTTGTTTGAAGCAAGCATGTCACTTCAGGCATTCAGTAAGTAACAAACAAACTGGCAAAAGAAAGCATGGCACATACCATAAAGATTTGGATTTGAAAATGGTTGTTGGTTGTTAGCTTTTCATCAATATTTTACTTTGTCTTTTCTTTCACTGATAATACTAATGTGTTGTTCTCAGTCATATACTGACTGCTCTCCTCTACACATTGTTATATATAAAAACTTACTCTGATGTTCCAAATTTCACAGAGCTAAAGACTGAGACATCTGAATGAGCACAAAATCCAGTACTGTCCTTTGGTTAAATGCTGATGAATTTCAAGAACTTGACACCAATTGTTTTTAATGCAGCAGACTGAATTCCCCAAACTAAGGTCAAATATGTTTTAAAATGTTAGGTTACAACTGTAATGTTGTTGAAATTGTGTATTTTAAGCTTTTTCTATTTTAATTATTGCAAAAATGTTTCCACTGAGGTCTAGAAATCTCTGCCACTAGCGTGTGGCTCCCAAAACTGGGACTATTTTCTGAATTTTGATAGCAAAGTCTTCATGAGTCATTTCTAAACAATCATGGGCATGTATATTTTCTACACAAAAAAACTGTCTTTTGTGTGGGGATGATTGTCTTTTGTAAGTGGTCATGGAAAAACTGCCACTTTCTCCACACAAACACACCAGTGTGGTTAGGAAAGAAGTACAGCACAGGAGTATGGCCCTGCCATTTATTCATTCAGAGAGAAGCAAACACCTTTCACTTTTCCAAACTTTAGCTTCGTATATAATGCTTTTGGTACTTTTAATTGCGGCCTAATTGGAATTTGGGCCAGTAAGGCTGACATCTAAGTTTGGATGGTGATTAAAAATAGTTGATGTGTGACCTCAAGCTGGTTCTAATGCTCTGTGCATGAGGCTGATTCCATTTGTGGAGGAAAGAACATTGCCCTGTAGTTCACAATAAGAGAATCCCAAATCACATTGCCCATGCAGTTCAGAAATATCTTTTACAATATTTGGGGGGTTATTATTTGTAAATATTTCCTTGTTATTAGAAATTCCATCAATTACTAGGAAGACACAGATACACAATTTCATAAATGCTGGTAAAGCTTGTGCAACCTTGGCTTGATAAAGGACCACAGAAGGTTTGAGGTCTTGGGTAGTCTGTCAAATTTTTGTTTTTGCTAGCAGAGCTGTGTTTTGAGCAGTGGGAAAATTTTGCTGCATAGTCCTGGTAATTCTTTTCTTGAGCCATTTTTTACAATTTTATTTTATTATGAAATTGTTAGGTTAGACTTCAAATGGTTTTATTTTGGGATTCCGAGTCTGTACGGATTCTACAAGGAAGTGGCAGAGTATAGATCCCCTATAGTGGTTCATGTTAACCATATGCATGGGTTTGTGTTCAGAGTAATAATTTCATCTAAAGAGTCTGTGCAGTCATTGAGCAGGCATGTGAACTTTTCTGTGTGTTCATTGCCAATCTAGACTCCTGGATGTCCTTTGCAAAAAACTTTACAGTTCCTGAATTAGTGTTTGACAAGATGAGTTGCAACGGGCTTTAACATTTAGCAGAGCTGCGCATAAAAAACGCCTTAATCATCCCTTATCCTATGTGTTCTATTTACAGAGGAATATCTTTGAATCTGGACATGGAAAAATTGCCACTCTCGTCACAGAGGCACACCAGTGTGGTTAGAAAAGCAGTATAGCGCATAGCTACAACCCTGCCATAGGCTCGTACTGAGAGGAGCAAACAGCTTTCACTTTTCCAGACCTCCTCTGGCTCCCAGGGGCTCTCTGTCCCCACATCCTCCTCAGTGCTTCTGTAGAGGGTGTGAGGCCAGCTTGGGTGTCTCTGTACCCAGGCAGTAGGCACCCTAAATATAAACTGAGAAATAACAGATGGCTACAAACAGATGGGGGAACCTAAGTAACAATTAGAAGCTATTGATCAGTATGACGACAGCTCTCACAACAAAGTGATATTCTAGGGTTTTGTCCAATCTGCTTTAAATGTGGTTCAAACATTCACTGCTTCTTTTAAGCTGCTATTCCAGTGGTGAATTTGCTGGGGTGAAGATGGAAAGAAGAGCTAGATGTATTTTGGTCTTATCCTGAGCACTGGAAGGAGTGTAACACATATTTTTACATCCTGAAATGGGTTCACACAGGGTCCACAGTCCCATTCGTGACTTCAGTGAAAGAGGGTATATATGAGGCTGGCAAAAATGAACAATAAAAAAGGTGCTGCTGAGGAGTAGATTGGATGTAAACATAAAATCAGATATGTTGTTGACTTTTATCTTGTTGGTACTTTTGTCATCCTTTAGTGGAATTGAATGTACATATGTTTTTGTCTCTGAAATATAGTCTTCTCTGTGCCCAGATGATTTTTTTGCTGCCCCATGGTTCGTACCCCACCATCTCAGGAATACTTTTTGGGTAACATAGTGCCTATAACATTATAAGGCTTTGGCTGGTTGTCTATCTCTAAGTTCTGGAAGGCTGGGTTTGTTTTTTTGTTTGGTTTTTTTTTTGTTTGTTTGTTTGTTTGCTTGCTTTTTTGTTTTGATTTTGTTTTGTTGGTTGTCGTTGTTTGTTTGTTTGTTTGTTTGTTTGTTTGTTTTTAAAAGTGCTCAAAAGCTTCTAATGAGTAAAGGGAAGACTAAGAGCCACCTCACCTGACTGCCTGCAGTTAGAAAAGAGAATCCATTAGGAACATTCCTATTAAGGTTGCGATAAAGGCCAAGTATTTCTTGAAAGGGATGTTCACAACCAGGTATAGGATACTGCAATGGCTGGCAGGCCTGGGCCAGAGTGGTAATTCCTCTCTTATGTTCATCAGCAACGTAGAAAAGGCTGACTCCTGACTTCCCATGCTCTGAAGCTGATGCATGGGCAGCAAGAAATACACTGTTGGGGTATTTTTGAGGGGTTTTTTTTCTCTTCAGCCATTTTGCATTGCCAATTAGTGTCTGATTCTGTCATTGAATATTCATGCTTTGGATTGTTTTTCAACAAATGCATTGGGAATTGTGTCTTTCCAGTCCAAACCTCATTTTGTTACACTATTTTTGCCTATGCTTTTAATCTCACAGGGTGCTTTTGTATTATTTGTCTTTGTTCTTACTGGTACTTTCAGCTCCTCTTAAATTACCATTGTTAGCTCATTATGATAGTGCATTCATTAAGACCATTACTTCTTTCAGATTATTACTGAAGGTGTTAAGAAAGACAAAACTATTCTCTCTCCATGGGTAAACCTCTCACACCTCCTCTCATCAATGCAATGCATTGCCTTTTCCCTGCAATTTCCTTCCAACCCACCAAATCCTCTTCTTCAGGATTATACCAATCAGTTTTTAAACTCAAAGGGTGTGAGATGCAATTTCAAGGCTATACTGAAACCCACGTAGGTTGGTTGCGGTCTTTATGTCCCACTGCCAACAGCCTAATCCAATAAATATCTGTGTTAGCTTGAAGTTGAGGGGTTTCTTTAAGTGAATAGGATTAAACATATATAGGTAGGATTAAAATCGTAGTGCTCTTTTTTTAAAAGGAGGTTCAATAAGTCCAGGACAAGGTGCTCTCAATAAACCAAAATCAAAGGTTTTGCATCCTTTAGATAGCTGGTAATTTTCTCAACATTTCCCACTGTTGGTCATTATTTTACTTAGGTTATCTTTTTGTTGTTCAGATCACTCTTCTGCTCTGCACCATTTTGGTGATTTTGGTTCCTTATCCCGTAGATGTCATTAAAACCCAAAACCACCAGGTCTTTATTGAGAAGAAAATTCTCATTGTAGCAAAGGACATGTAGTGTCTTTTAGAAGGTTTAAAAGTTTCAGAATTTCACAAGTAATTTATTTCAAGCTCTCTATTGTTCTTATTGTTTGTAAAAGGGTTTCCCTTATTTTATATAGTAACTTTCTTTTTTAAAAAAATTATTAGCAATAGTCTTACTGAATCATCATTCTTTTGGAGTCACTAATTTTGTATCCATGTTAATTTCTGTCTCTGTTTATGTTTGTGAAAGCTCTTAAAATTGTTCTTGACTCTTCGGACATTTCCTCTTCACTGAACGTCCTTATCAATCCCAGTATTTTGGCACAATCAATACCTGCTGTTTATTTAAGGTTGCTTTTTTCTTTGACTCCTGGAAGCTCTTAACATCTCTTTTTCCAACAACTTTCCTTATAAAATCCACATTTTATATAAATAATCCAGTTATTTTATTTTTTTTTATTTATTTATTTATTTTTTTTTTAGCAGGGAATGTGATTTTTTTGGCCTAATTCCTTGACCCAATTTCTGATTCCCCCCAAATACAGCCAGATTTCCAGATCAATGATGGAAAGAACAGCATAATTCAAACTTTGGACTTGAGGACCTAGGAAAGGATGATCCTGTGCCTCAGTCTTCTCTCTAAAGAACCAGACTCTGTTGTCTGTTACCACTTGCATTCTAACTCCATCCAGTCTGTATTACTTGTTAAAGGTGGGGTTGGGAGTAGAGCCCAGATTAATGAGAACAGGCTTCAGACTTTGTCCTTTGTGAGGAGATAAATGGCAACCGTGCTGGGTTTTACACAAATATAGCCACAGGCATATTTGCCAGGCTTGATAGCTTTGGTATCTTATGGCCTTCAAACACAACTGACTTCACTGGGAAGTGCATTTGTGCAGTGTCTAGATACCATTATCACAAGAAAGAATCTGCTGATTCTTTCCAGTTCTATGCTCTATCTCATACTGTTAGAATTTACAGATCATGCAACATTTGTCCAAACTTTTCTAGCAGTCTATAAAATGTTGCATCACTTGATTTTTTTTTCATGGTTAAAAAACTGTAAAAACTGTGACAAACCAGCAAGACCAAGCCGTTAAAAAGAAACTATGTTGGTCAGATGATGATATTGTATCTTAAATTGAGACACTAAATGCAATACCCTTAGCTTTTGGTTAATTGACTTAAAACTTCTCATTGACCTCCAGATCTGGCCTGTGAAATTCACATGTAAGAATAAAAATCTCATATACCCTTTCCTTGCTCTCCTAAGTAATGGTCTTCATGAATCTGTATAGCCTGTGGATACTTTAAATCTGACTTTTCTATCAGGTGATTTATTTCTTATGAAGATAAGGGAGACCATTCCCAGCATTTTAGCATATTTTATGTTTATGATTTTCACAAAAATAAAATAAATTTAAACTATAGCTAAAAGATATTCCAGCTTTACTTTCTAGTCAGAAGGTAAACTTGCATGTTTTGTTATTTATGTAACTTGAAAGATACATGTTAAGCCTTTTGTTTAAAGTGCATTTAGAATTAACAGGCCACATTCAAAGTAAATTATCTAAATAGATTTTGGAAAGAGAAAGGAGTCTGTTCATTTTAATATACCTTCAGAAATATTTTACTTCTTGATGATGACAGCAGCTCTTACTGACAACTATTAATACATTATAAACACCCCATCAGAGTTATATAAAAACATGTCAGTTTTAAAGAGAACATCTTTGACAGCAAATTTTCTGATTGTGAAACAGCTGTGCCTCCAGTACAATGCATTAAGTAGTTTATTCCTTTTAGATAGTTAAATTGTGCATGAAATGTTGCTGGCGCAAGGGCTCCAAATCTGGCCTGATTAGCGAACATCTGTTACATTGGAAAAATTCATGTCTACCCTAATTAGCTGTCAGGCTGATGTACATCAGCCCTGATGGTGAGGGATCCTGTGCTGTTTAAGTCAAACAGGTTTCTCTCCTATCCCATCACCTGCCCTTTCAAATCTTTTCCTCTGGTGTTTTGCTGTAATTAGAGATTGTTGGAAATACAATAGAGCAGGTTATGGTCAGTTATAGTCCCATCTGTGCAATTTTTTTATTCCCACAAAACTTACAAACTGACATAAAGCAGTCCTAGCAGTCAGACTGAGGTCTATATATTTTTGTAATCCTAATCCACTCACTAAATATGAAGACTTTTCATTCTGCTAAAGCAAACACTTTGGGCTGATTGAAAGAAAATTAATAATGGGCTGACAAATTTGTCCTTTTATTTTTTTGACTATAATTTTAAAAATAAAGGTATTTTGGGTTGAGTATGAAATGTGGCAAAGAATTGAAGAAATCACATTAAAACAGTGTTCCCTGCTATTGATATTTCAGCATCTGTTTGCTGGAACAAGTATGGACACAATACACCTCATATATGTAGTATCTACATATATGCATGTATGTATTTAAAGTTCCATACTAGATGGACATCCTTTAGTTTGGGGTTCCAACAATTTTTCCTATATTTGCAGGGGTTTGTTAATTTGTTTTTAGTGATGTTTTATTTTGTATAAATACAGAGATCTTATTGCTATTAATGGTAGAAATATTCATTAAGGGTACTAAGTTTCTTTATTTTAGGCAGCAGTCCTAATACATTGGTATTATAACCCTAAATACAAAAAAGCAATTCCTCAGATGGATAAATTTTTGTGACTCTATTAAAGAAGGTCCACAGGCTTAATATTGATGAAGAACCTAGTCCTACTCAATGAAAATAAATTGTGTTTTCCTTACTGACTTCTCCATTTGTCCCAACAGCAAGGATTAAAGCCAAACTGAGAAATTCTTATTTGTTAAATTAATTTCTTTAGCTTTTTCAGTTCACCATTTCCAAAACCTAGTTCAGCCCGAAGTCAAACATCATAGTTTTCTTCATCCCCAAACGTTTTTAGGCATGAAAAAACAAAGTAATAAAATGTGTAATAGGTTGATTAGTGGCAGAGTAATTAATTCTCATTAGTATAATTTCAGATTAGGATGAACTCCTTTAATTTCAATTGTGAACTTTTAGATTGTTGCCTGCCTAGCAACTGGTCCATAAGGGTTATTTTGAAATATTGTAAAAATAATTATCTTTATTTTCTAATCAAGGGACTGAAAGGTGAAAATTCAGAACTGCATAATTTCTAACTGGCCATCCCTGTGGGGCAGAAATGTGTCGTCACCTCTCACTCCTGTATGCTATGGAAAGAAAGGGACTATTTCTGCTGCTTTGCACCAGAAAAATTGGTGTGGAGCCCTTCAGCTTGATTCCTGAGTTTACTGGTAGTACAGACCTTCTCTTTTCTCTCCCTTCTTGGTTTGTCTCAGAGCCCCAGGAGAGACCAGGTAGAGTACAGGTAATTATGAATGGAGGGCTGTAAAAGATGTGAGGATCACCTCCATACTTCAGCTTATGTCAGTTTAAAATGCGCTCCAGGTATTTGTTTCATGTGTTGCTTCAAATATTGCCACAGTGGAATCTCACTGATCTTTAAATTATTACGGAACATTGACATTCACAATAAATGGTGTCTATAAGAACAGTTATTAAAGGATGTTTCTAAGCATAACTGAGATGCAGTTAAAGTTGGTTGTAAGTGTTTCAACTTTTGAATTTGTTGCTAAAGAAAGAGCAGTTGCTTTGCAAAACTTGCAGTGAAAAAAGCTATGGATATATATATGTATATACATGCACATGTATGTTTATGGTGGGCAGTATTGCTGTCCTGTTGAAGCATTAGAAAATAACACACTTTAATTCAAAAGGAACAATCCAACTGATAAGTGTGATGTGCATTAGAAAGGCAGACAAATAAATGTGATTATGTTCATGTGAACAAGTACCAGCCAGCCAGGGATGGTAAAGCAGCAGATGAAAGAGTAATGAAGCTGCAATTTATATTCAGATACTAACTACAGTTAGGATTTCTTTCCCAGTAGCATTCCTTTAGCTGGTAGTGACACTTTATTGCCCTTAATGTAACAGATTTGGCAATGAGGTGTGTTGAACATTCACAAAGTTTTTGAAGTTAGGATGCTGAGGTACATGAAAGGTAGGGAATAGTGCAAAAAGGAAAATGCTGAGATTGATTGTCATATGTCAAGTTTCTGTCACATTGTGTGGGTGGGACTAAGCCAGTAAAGGAGAATATTATAAAAGGTAAACAAATAGGAAATTAAAAGATTGGGAGCACAAATTAATGTAGAGGAGTCTCGCCTCAAAGTAGCAATAGATTAAAATTAAACTGCTCTAGAACTACAATTGTATCTGTAGCCTTGGTGAGGCACTGCGGGAAGCCTGTAAAAAGAAGATTCAGCTGAAAGGCATTTGGAATAGCAGCAGAACCCTTTGAGTGGTCGAAATATGTATTTATTCTGTTGTCCTTATCTGTTACTTATTTTTTCTATAGAAATCAATGGGTTTGCATGCATTTCTGGCTGCAGTAATTGATCTGCTTTCTTTTAGTCAAAAATATTAGTCAAATTGTAGTAAAAAACCCTAGCAGATGTCTGGTGGGACATTTGAAACAGATCAAAGGAAAAGTAGGTGTCCCTCACATTGCTTACCTAACATTTGCACTTGTGTTACATTTATCCAAGTGTCTCATGCTATTCAGAGCTGCTCATGGCACTCCTCTTCCTTTTGACAGAGGCAACAAAAGATTGGTGACCATTGTTCACTGGAGCTGTTACACCGCAGAAGATGCTGTGAAATGCTTGCTTATCAATTATCTAGTGCTACCAATCCTTTTCAGCTGAGTGCTGCTGCTCAAGACCAATCATTTACATTTACTGTGTAGTTAAGGGATCTACTGCAGCTCAGGGTGCAGCATGGTAACGGTCCTGTCAGTGGAACAGCAATGCCCAGGGTGGCATTATCATAGGACCAACCATTCCTGTCTGCATGTGTGATGTAAAAAACATGACTCCAGGAACTAACAACACTTGAGCCATTAGCATTTGTTGAGCCCTGGGGGGGAAAAAAAAATTAAAGTCTTCAGATTCTCTGAATCTTCAGAGAATTTTCAGGATGGCAAAGTCTCAGATGTCTGAACTTCCACTGACCTGACTATATTTTGTATCCGACCATAAATGGGTTTCTTATTAAAGTTTTGGGATCAAAAATCTGACAAAGGAGATACATTATTTTCAGGATGTGATGTCACAGAAAAAACTGTTACTCTCCTGTGTGATCTCAGAGAGAGAGAACTGCGGTTTTATTTAGTGCTGCAGCCTGCTAAAAAGGAATAAATCATTAAATAGACACCATAAGTCAATTCTCCCTCACAAATTGACAAATTTATATCTGTCTTTAACATGGGAGCCATTACACGGGATATCAATTACTTCAAAAGTCATCTTTCACATTTGTTGGGCTTACATTGATAAAGATGCATAAAGGTATTCTGTGTTCTGCACCAAAACCTGAGGGAATACCTACAGTTACCTTTTGGTGCTCCCTTCCCTAAACTATAAACCAAGCCCTAATCGCAAATGCATCATCTCATGCAGTGAACACATTTTGATATAACTCTTGTGTATACTTTACATTGAAAAATAAAGGATCGATATTTGACTTTTATCAGTTTGGATCCAATTCCCTGAAACATAAAGTTTTTTAGAACATCAAAACTAGTAAAGAGCACTCTCAAGTTAAAAACAGTTTTGTTGGAGGAAGAGTTGAAAAAAAAATTAAATATAAGTTTTGGGTTGACATAATCCAGGTTAAATCTGAAAAAGAAAAAGACTTACTTTTGTAAAAACGAAAGGCTATTTTATCACTCAGAGAATGTCACATCAATTGTAAAGCCATCAGCCTCAAGGCTTGTTGGTGATTGCTTCATATTTACTGTTAGTCCAGCAATGGAGATGGTACTTTTACAGTCTTTGGACAGACTAGTGAGTGTGACATTTAAAGTGTTGATTTTTGCAGCACTTATGTTAATTGTTGTAATTTTCCTGATGAACCACCATTCTGGTTCCCTGATGCAGCCAAGATAGTTTTACATTTTCTATGCAGGCCTCTTTGCCATTTGGTCTGTGTAGTGTCAGCTTCGAGTGCTACTGAAAGCAGACAAAATTGCAAGCAAATTGCATCAGATTGCCAACATTGTGAAAAGGTAAATTGCTTGCAAATCTATTTAAACCACTGCCCTATTTTCATCAGCTTCAGTACTTGGTATTCATGATTGCTTAATTGGCGACCTTTCCTATTGTGTAGTGCTTTATGGTGTAATGGAAAGCGATCTTTACCAAACCAATTACCCTTTTTTTCTCAGCACTACATTATTGCTGTGATTGCAACTGCCAGTCCTTTGTAAATGAACTTTCTGATTTCAATGATGTTTTTAAAATGTAAGATAGAAAAAAGTGGCATTCATATTGTGTGATGTTCTATTTTGAAGCCTTTTTGTAGTCACCATTGTCTGGGAAAATGGACTGAAGGGTTACACAGTACCTACAAATATCCATGTAACTATTATTAATATTATCATAATGTCTCCCTTTGTACAGCAGCTCAATTAGGAAAGGATAGGAGAAATATTTTGTCACCCTGTCAAGTGCACAGGAAGTGCTTTTGATGCCTCTTTTTTGACACATACATTATCTTCACTAATAATATGAGATTCCTTTTTAAGACATGGAAATAAATATACAAAGTCTTAGCTGCTACGATAATTCAAATCACCATAACTTTACAAAATGTATTTTTAAAGAGTCTTAGCTTTTCCAGACACTTAGGCATAAAATATTTTGAAATACTGTGGGCAGTATAAATAAAGGTAAATGTTGCCATTTCCTTCCACTAGAACAAGGACTGCAGCTATTTGTCTAGTAAATACAGAGACAGTGAAAGAACACATTTCACAAGGTGCATATTATCTAGTTTGGATTTGGTTTCTGCAATAATAGGATGCAAATGTTTGAATGTGTTCCTGTACTGACAAAAAATTGAATTCTATAAAAATGACCATTCTCATTTATTTTTGTAATACAGGATAAAAAAATAATCCAGAATTCCAAGAGCTTACTTTGTGTATTTATTTATGTGATTTAGGAAATTATATCATTACTCGTAAGTGGCGACACGGAAAGGGCTCTACAAGTAATTTAGTCATTCCCTAATATGGTACTGTAAGTGCAAATGGGTACATCATTCTACCCCCTACAGTTAAGAATTCTGTTGCAATGACAAAAAAAAAAAAAAAAAAAAAAAAAAAAGAAAGGATTTATTTTACTCTTTGTTCTTTATTCTTTTGCCAATTAAAAAAAGAAAACCTTCTGGTCAAGGTTTCTGATGATTTTAGTATTTTTGTTGTGGTTCAATGATTTATTTACAGCTGTGCTCTTCAGTAAAGCAAGTCTTTCCCCACTTGTATAGGCTTTTTTATTTGTAAGAGAAAAACATCACTGAAATCTACTATATGGCAGTGTGATTCTATTTCAAAGCAGTGAAACTTTATTTACTCTACTTTAGAAAATGGCAGAAGTCACTTACACATCTGAGTTTCTGTTTTATACCCAGAGCATGTAAGCCAGTATGAAATACTATTGATCTTGAATAAGTCATTGCATGTATAAACACAGTGTGTGTGCACGTGCACAGATATTCTCCCAGCTCTAATTTAGTTATAGTTTTTGGGAACAGAGGAAGGAAGGTATCCATATCTCTGCCTTTGTAGAGAGTAAGAACATAGTCATGCAGATTACCCCAATATAAAATTAACAGGGTTTTTGTTATCAGAAAAGCTTAGGTGGGGGAAATGACTGAAAGACAGAAAACCAGGAATAAAATATTTGGAACTTCTTCCCATATATGTGTTTACAGAACACACAAACCATCAAGTACAGCTTGTTCTGTCTCAATTTACTCTGTGAACATTGTACAGGCACCCTAAGTGCCAACAGTGAGGATGACGGCTTCCCCTCAGAAGGAGTTCTGTTCTTCAGAAAGCAACTCCATGATGTGGCAGCAGTGAATAAGTGAACATTCAAACCTGGTATTACTGATGCACAGAAACAAATCAGTAGCTGTGGAAAGCTGGCACTGATGGAGCCCAAAGGTGAGGAGAGACTTTTAACTTGGCACAGTGAGAAGAGTGTAGCTGCTGAGGGAGGTCATGGCTTTGTGATGGGGCAGTGTAGTTTCAGTAAAGCAGCAAAATAACAGAAGTGGTATCTAATTCAGTGGGAAGCACAGTGAGGAATGTGTTGAAGGGTTTTGAGAGTTATAATGGGCATGTAAAAAATGACAGAAAACTCAAGGGGCTTGCTGTAGACATTCTGCATTGATGGTGAAACGTGATCTGTGCAGCCAAAAATGTTTTATGACGCAAAATGAACTCTGTTGCCATATCCTAAAATGGAAAATTCTGATGAACAGAAACAAGGAAGTACTGTGTTTTGTTGTCCACAGTTCCCTGTTAGCTCTTTGTTGAACGTGTTCTTTAAGGCTTAGTTGTTGCATTGATTTTAGCGTTGACTCTTTACCTTCAGTGCTGTAAATGGGATAATGTTACCATAGCCACTGCAAGTTCATATTGTGATCCATGGCCACACTGTTGTCCCGAATAAAATTTGTTGCAGAACTACCAGGAGCCACTGCCCTGCTGCACTGGTATGTTGTGTATGTTGTCAATAGGATTTTTAATACTATAGACAAATAATTCTGGTTACTTAGTCTTCTTTTAATGCACAAATGTAACAAAATAATTGTAAAATCAGGGGACAGAATTTTGCTTGTGGCTTGAAAGCTGCAGAAATCCATGAGGCTTGCAAAGTAAAAACATATACATGCATTCAGAGAGGAATATATACTAATATCTCTTTAGCCATTCTTTGGTGGAATGTCATTAAGCCTTGATGATCTTATAAATGAATGTCTGATGAAATTAATCCATTTTAAAGTACCTCTGTACATGTGTGTATGTATATAATATGCATGTCCTGTTTTTCAGGTTTCCTGACAATGAGTGGAAATTTGATGCCATGGACTCTGTGATGAATGTTTCTAAGCTGAGTTTAGCAGAAACTGGTCTGGAAGGGTCCCTGTCCACAGTCATTTGCCACTCAAAAAGGTAACTGGGCATATCATTGAAGTTTGGGTGACAAGTGTTATCCAAACAACAGTTTGTCTTCAGAATTTTTCTTGTGTTTAAATAATGGTATTAGAGCAAAATTCTTCACTGTAAAGATGGTGAGGCAGGTTGCCCCAAGAATCTGTGAATGCCCCATTTCTGGAAGTGTTCAAGACCATGCTGGGTGGGGCTCTGAGCAACCTGATCTGGTGAAAGGTGTCTCTGCCCTTGGTGGGAGCTGTTTGGTTTTTAAGATTCCTTCAAACCCAAACCAATGCTATGATTCTATGATTATTGTATTCAGAGTAAGATTGTACCCCAATATGACAGAGAGTATCTGTATGCTATTTTTTACCAATGAATATGGATGTTTTTTACATGGTTATGCATTTACCAGCTATTTCAGCTTCTTCTAAATTTTGTTGATGCAGAGATTGGAGGGACTTTATTTTCCTAAGAAAAGCTTAATGTTCAAAAAGAAAACCACTCCATAAATTTTGTCATGCCATCAACAATTGGGTAAAACTGTGGTTAATCAAAACTTGGGGTCTGTTGGGAAGTCTATTCAGCTGCGGGTTAGAGGCTGATGATGAGCATGGAGGCACTGCTTTGTATGTCTCTTTAAGTTTGCAAAGGTCTTTGATATCCCTTGGAGTAAAAATGATATGTGGATATAAGATATCATTTGTACTAATTTACAATTCACATAGCAATATGTAATCTCTCCTGAACTTTATCAGTATGACACGACAGCAAAATCTATCACAAAATTTCCACATGTTTTCTAAATGAAGAGGGTGTTCCTCTATGACAATATTTGGTTTTATTCCCTCACATCTATGCCCTACACTAAATTATAGTATTTTGTTTGCAATTTTTTTGTCATATCATGTTAGCCTAATATACCACTAATACCATTTTAATACAGAAATTTTAGTATTCCTACTCATTGGATGATACAGTAAGTTATCACATTAACCTGCTATGATTTCTTCTTGTAGTATCTGTTACTACTCTATAATTACCTTCCTACCTTATTTTAAGTCTGATAGGTACCACCATTGCCCACACTTCTGCATTTGAGACCCTTCATAAATTCCATGTTACAAAGTTCTACAGCTGGAGAGGTAACATTGATGTAGGTAGCAATATTTGTTAGTGTATTTGCAGGTATCTGTGAGTTCAGTCTGCTATGGTGCAGCAACTATGCCTGAAAATTGAAGTTTTGTTTTCTAACTTAGACAATGGGACAAAAGAAAAATATTATTATTGTAACGCAAACAAACAAACAAAAAACCCAACCAAAATTGTGCTTACACAGAGTACCTGGAGTTTCTGCAGCGAATGAAAGAGGAAACCTTTCTCAAAAGTGGTATTAAAAACTCCTTTGTTTCCCTGCAGTTTATTTTTTTCCTGTAATGTTCTATTCACTTATTCAAATAGATTTATAAACCTTCAAAGAAAAAGAGAAAGCAAGGAAAAATCCCTGTATTTGTGTTGACAGCTCAGTGCCTGCAGCCTCCCTGCAAGATGCTGTCTGGTGACGCTCCCTTCCATGGAAGGAAGCAGGCTAATTTTACTGTCCTGGACCAGACAACCTCTCATGCTTTTTATGACCAAACTGATGGAAGCAATTGTTTCTCACTGCTTCTTTTTTTCCTTTTTACCTTACCTAAGATGGAATTTTATTTCTTGGCTTAATTAGAATGGTAAGAGACCTGGTATAGTAAATAGATTAAATTATGAACTGTGCAGTTGTCTGGACAAATTTTATACTCTGATTTTTTAAGCTGGATTATTTCCTGTCCCTGTGTGTCCAGATTTGCCTCAGATCTGCAACAGTGTCTTAGACTCACAGTATTGGAACACCTACTCATTCCAATCTTGCAGTTATAGCAGTGGGAGTCAAGGAAGCAAATTAAATACCTGAGTATATTGTGTTTTGCTTAGAAATAGAATCAGATATATTTTAGAAATGCTTTTACAGTACAATGTTGTCCTTAACAAGCCATCTTGAAATGAATTCTTACTCCAGTTAACCTTTCCATATAATTGTACACCTGCCCTTTGCACATGGACTTTTGCACGCGTCCTTTTGGGGTTGGCCTGCTTAAAGCAGCCACAGCCTGAGAGTTGATTCTATGAGGTTTCCAGTTAGATGTTGCTGCTCTTTGGCAGCACACCCCCCCCC